>NW_025334405.1:0-300000 GCF_014858855.1 Bufo gargarizans
GCCACAAGGCTGGTGTATCACTGCCTGAGTCTTTCACTTCTGCTGCTACATCTCTAAAACTCTATACAACAAACACACACACTAACTATTGAGCTCAAGTAGAGGAGTGGGGCCAGCCCACACCCAACAACTTCATAAAAAGGGTCATAAAATTAACCAATTACCCCCATACATAGCCCTTGGGAATTACAGCACATTAAATATAAGCAAAATCTCCTGTAGCATTGAACCCCCGGGTCACTGCAGTTCCTGCGCCAGAGGATGTCAGGCCCCTATTGATTGGATATTGATAACCTATCCTTAGAATAGGTCATCAATATCAAGAGATTGCAAAACCCCTTTAAGGTATGCAGAGTAGGTGGTCGTCTAGGGCACCTTGTGATGGGGGTTTAATTTATGGATTAAAGTCTGTAAAACTGTAAATTCCAGAGTGTCGTAAGCCTTTCTTTTAGTGCAGTTTGATGAATCACTGTCCATTTAACAGCTATAATGGTAAACTTTTACAAGCTGCAACCTAAGATGGTAGGTTTTTTCTAAGACCCCTACGTTGGACGTTATCTGGCAGGTTAATACCATTGCCCTAACACAAGACATTCATATAATTGTGGTTCTGAAGGATAAGCCTTCAACTGACTTCTAATAAAAAGCCAGGAGGAATAATAAGCCAGTGTACAGGAGGAATTGCAGTATTTTCAACCATTACATGACTTGTATTCAGTATATTTTAGCAGTTTGCATCTTCTGTAGGCTCCATTTCTAATTTCCAGTGTCCCTTATGCTCCACTCGAAAGAGGGTGGAGATCACCTGCCATGATGTCTCCAATACACAGAGGAGATATTGTTTAGCTAGTCTTAAGCAAATGTAGTATGCGTGACATCATAAAACAGTACTGATTAGTGTAGCTGTAAATCTAGCACTGGGGTGAGATAGAAAATTTACTAGAACCTTCAGCAGCCTCTGTGTATGTCTTTGGGTCTACATTTTAGCGCCCTGTTCCTCCTGCCTTTGCCTTCACAACAGAGTGCTAACAGCAGCAACTAAAAACCAATCTGTCAGTGTACTGACTACCGTGTAAAGATTTTGGGGCATATTTGTTAAGACTGGCATTTTAGACATGGCGGTGGATCTGCTGGAGTTATGAAGAGATGCTGGACTCTACATAACTTCGGTGGATCTTCTGCCACTTCTAAATGTAAGACAGCTTCCGTTCCTAGCAGTCTTACATTTAGACCATTTTCGAGCCTGTCCCCTTGCCTGGCAACGCCACGTCCTCTGTTTTAGACCTGCCATGAGCAGGGAAAAGTCACAGATTGCAGCGCTAAGGGTCTGATTTATAAATGCCCCCCTTTATATGCCAATTTAGAGTGATTAGTACAAAAGCAGGAGAGAGAAGAGAGGAGTCGAAATAGTGGAGAAAGATGCATTTTTGGTAATATGTCATATTGTAAACTTTCTTATCTGCGATGCTCCAGAACAGTCATAGAAGCTGAGAGGCAGCTCGAAAGTATCTATAAAACTACATGGGTCCTGTTGGTCACAAAGCCTCAAACTTAGTCGTTTTCTAAGCTTTACGTAAATTTTGTGTATTCTTGACCCAAAAGTCAAGTGCCTCTGAGAGCCTGATGACATTTACCAATCATACAGTCCTAACTCTGTTACAAAGCTACAATAATGATATACCAACTTTGGGAGAAAGCTGACTGAAGCCATAAAGAGTTTCTCAACCATTCTTGGTGAAGTCAATGCTAGATTGGGCTCCATAAAAGCTACAAATGCAAGCTGAGGAGCAATAGAAAGGTATCTACAAACTAGATATGTCTTGCTAGATCATAGAGACCCAACATTATGACTTCTGTAGTTCATTGAATATTTCAAAGCATTAAACTGATCCGGTCGAAATATTGAATTGAAAACAATATCCCCATCAAGGCGAACAACTGTTTATAGCTTAAGACCCCATATCAAAACAACCTGATTATATCCCTTGTGGTCATATTGACACTCAGCCCGTGTCAATATCATCTTGGGTATACAAATACATCCTGCTTATAACATCCCATTTGGAGGTAATTCCATTTACAGTTTTCATAGTAAACAACCCTCTGGATAAGAAAACTCTTATTGGAAACATTTGCTTCGAGGAATGTTGTTTAATGTGAACGTTGTTCGCGGGTGGACTTCTGATAATAGTTTTTGGAGAAACAGATCCTTTACGGTTTTATGGAATGTAAAAGTAAAGCCTCATGGAATTCTGCAACAAAGAACAAATGTAAGGAAAGTTAAGCATGGAGGAGTCTACATGGGAGGTGATGTTTATAGACCAGGCTTTGCTGATGGAAGGACATATACGGTAACTTGTGATGGTTGAATGAGCACTGAGCTCTTAAAAAAGCTTGAAATCTAAATGACTGAACTTTCATCTATGGTTATAGCTTCAGCACCATAACCCAAGGGATGGAGAACAGAAGACGTCTTGTAAGTGTGCATACCAATCAGAAGATGGATCATGTCAAAATGATTACATTGCAAATCATGATTCAATGTGTGTATTTAGAGATATAGAAATCTACCCTCCTACATCCAGAACGTATGGTATCTACTGAGAAAAGCCTCATATCTGTAAAGCACCCTCAGATGACATGCAGAATGTAAAAATAAATTCCCCATTAAAAGTGTCCTGTCTGACCCAGAAAGAAGTACATCAGCGACTTAAAAAGATTAAAATAGACAAATCGCCAGGACCAGATGGCATACACCCCTGTATCCTAAGGGAATTAAGTAATGTCATAGCCAGACCCTTATTTCTGATATTTGCGGACTTTATACTGACAGGGAATGTCCCACAGGATTGGCGCATAGCAAATGTGGTGCCAATATTCAAAAAGGGTCCAAAAACAGAGCCTGGAAACTATAGGCCGATAAGTTTAACATCTGTTGTGGGTAAACTGTTTGAAGGTTTTCTGAGAGATGCTATCTTAGAGCATCTCAACGGAAATAAGCAATAACGCCATATCAGCATGGCTTTGTGAGGGATCGGTCATGCCAAACTAATTTTCGTATATCTGGACTTCTCCAAAGCATTTGACACTGTACCACATAAAAGGTTAGTATATAAAATGAGAATGCTCGGACTGGGAGAAAACGTCTGTATGTGGGTAAGTAACTGGCTCAGTGATAGAAAACAGAGGGTGGTTATTAACGGTACACACTCAGATTGGGTCACTGTCACTAGTGGGGTACCTGAGGGGTCAGTATTGGGCCCTACAGGGGCGTAGCGTGGGAGGGGCACCACACTACAGGGGGGCGCTGTCCGCTGGGCTGGCACAGGTTAAATCGCCGACGCTGTGTTTTTTTTTTCACACAGCGCCCGGCTGCAGAGCAGAGTGAGGAGGCGGGGTGCGCACGGCAATTCCTGATAGGCTCCGCCCACCTTCCATGCGGGAAAGACAGTGCGGAGTCAGGAGCCGGAGCAAGAAGAAGCAGAATATGGCTGCCGTACAGTCGCTGAATCAGTAGTAGACTGTAGTCCAGCCTAGAGACAGGGATTCAAGCGACCCTGACAAAGTGAGTGACAGTCAGTGTCACTGTCCCAGAGTCCCAAAGTCCCACCCTGAGTGTGTAATTAGGTCAGGAGTGACTAGTGTACTGTGTTGGCATGGGCTGAGGGCAGGCAGGCTTTAGGGGTAATATATGATAATATGAGTGAAGTGCCACTGTGCCAGTCAGTGCCATGAGAGCCAGGCCAAGGCTGCCAAGCAGATGGCACCATGGCACTGCACTGCAGTCAGGGTGCTGGTGAAAGATGACCAGGGACACAGAGACAGTATGCCTCTCTGGGATGCCATCTGCCCATCTCTGCTGTCCATATACCAGGCCTACCCTGGTATATGGACAGCAGAGATGGGCAGATGGCATCCTCTGGGGGTTGTATCTTACATGAGACTATATGCTGGAGGAGCTGAAGGGAGAGTGATGTATTTTACATGGGACTGTATGTTGGAGGGGCTGAAGGCAGGGCAGTGATGTATCTTACATGGGACTGTATGCTGGAGGAGCGGAAGGCAGGGGGAGTGATGTATTTTACATGGGACTGTTTGCAAGAAAGACTGAAGGCAGGGGAAGGTTGTATCTTACACAGGACTGTATGCTGGAGGAGCTGAAGGGGGCCATAATTATTACTATAATATTACAGAGGTGGTCATTATAATAATGCAGAGGGGGCCATTATATATTATAATTATACAGAGAGCATTATACTTATGAGCACTACGGGGGAAGGGGAGGTCTGTTATCTGAGGATGATAGTGAAGTGAGGAATCTAAAACATTTTCTGCGAAACTTTGCAGAGACGAGATGCGGCTGAAAGAAGTTATCATGGCGGTCCTATCTCCGAATGAAGACGTTGAGGAGAGTCTATATCACAGGAGATGTCACTGGATGTAACAGGTATGTGCTGTATTCTCCTGTATATTTCATAGCAATGTATGTAATGTCCATCCAAATATCTGTTTCACGTAGGGGGGGGTATATAGGATTTGGCCCACACTGCCGCAGCCTGGCCCCAGACTTCAGGTCACACTGTGCGTGTTCTGAATTCTGGGGCCTCACACCCATCTACTACATTATCTGTACTCAGAGAGCTATCACGGTGTTATCTGTGGTGTTACATAGGACTGCAGGTAATATCTGCTACATTATCTGTACTCAGAGAGTTATCACTGTGTTATCTGTGGTGTTACATAGGACTGCAGGTGACATCTACTACATTATCTGTACTCAGAGAGTTATCACTGTGTTATCTGTGGTGTTACATAGGACTGCAGGTGACATCTACTACATTATCTGTACTCAGAGAGTTATTGCTGTGTTATCTGTGGTGTTACATAGGACTGCAGGTGACATCTACTACATTATCTGTACTCAGAGAGTTATCACTGTGTTATCTGTGGTGTTACATAGGACTGCAGGTGACATCTACTACATTATCTGTACTCATAGAGTTATCGCTGTGTTATCTGTGGTGTTACATAGGACTGCAGGTGACATCTACTACATTATCTGTACTCAGAGAGTTATCACTGTGTTATCTGTGGTGTTACATAGGACTGCAGGTAATATCTACTGCATTATCTGTACTCAGAGAGTTATCACTGTGTTATCTGTGGTGTTACATAGGACTGCAGGTGACATCTACTACACTATTTGTAAAAAAAAAGGGGCGTGGTCACAGGTTGGGGGTGCAATACTTGGCATGCCCCGGGTGCTGGCTACCCACGCTATGCCACTGGAGCCCTATTCTCTTCAATATATTTATTAATGATCTTGTAGAAGGCTTGCATAGTAAAGTATCCATTTTTGCAGATGACACTAAACTGTGTAAAGTAATTAACACTGAAGAGGACAGTATACTGTATATATACTACAGAGGACAGTATACTGTATATATACTACAGAGGACAGTATACTGTATATATACTACAGAGGACAGTATACTGTATATATACTACAAAGGACTGTATACAATATATATACTACAGAGGACAGTATACTGTATATATACTACAGAGGACAGTATACTATATATATACTACAGAGGACAGTAAACTGTATATATACTACAGAGGACAGTATACTGTATATATACTACAGAGGACAGTATACTGTATATATACTACAGAGGACAGTATACTGTACATATACTACAGAGGACAGTATACTGTATATATACTACAGAGGACAGTATACTGTATATATACTACAGAGGACCGTATACTGTATATAAACTACAGAGGACAGTATACTGTATATATACTACAGAGGGCAGTATACTGTATCTATACTATAGAGGACAGTATACTGTATATATACTACAGAGGGCATATACTGTATATATATATATATATATATATATATATACTACAGAGGACAGTATACTGTATATATACTACAGAGGACAGTATACTGTATATATATATATATACTACAGAGGACAGTAAACTGTATATATACTACAGAG
Organism: Bufo gargarizans; assembly: GCF_014858855.1. Classification (NCBI taxonomy): domain Eukaryota; kingdom Metazoa; phylum Chordata; class Amphibia; order Anura; family Bufonidae; genus Bufo; species Bufo gargarizans. The sequence continues at coordinate 6,018 of NW_025334405.1, forward strand.
GACAGTATACTGTATCTATACTACAGAGGACAGTATACTGTATATATACTACAGAGGACAGTATACTGTATATATACTACAGAGGACAGTATACTGAATATATATACTACAGAGGGCAGTATACTGTATCTATACTATAGAGGACAGTATACTGTATATATACTACAGAGGACAGTATACTGTATATATACTACAGAGGACAGTATACTGTATCTATACTATAGAGGACAGTATACTGTATATATACTACAGAGGACAGTATACTGTATATATACTACAGAGGACAGTATACTATATATATGTACTACAGAGGACATTATACTGTATATATACTACAGAGTACCGTATACTGTATATATACTACAGAGGACAGTATACTGTATATATACTACAGAGGACAATATACTACTACAGAGGGATCTGGATAGACTGGAGGCTTGGGCAGAGAAGTGGCAGATGAGGTTTAACACTGATAAATGTAAAGTTATGCACATGGGAAGGAATAATGCAAGTCACCCGTACATACTAAATGGTAAAACACTCGGTAACACTGACATGGAAAAGGACCTAGGAATTTTAATAAACAGCAAACTAAGCTGCAAAAGCCAGTGTCAGGCAGCTGCTGCCGAGGCCAATAAGATAATGGGTTGCATCAAAAGGGGCATAGATTCCCGTGATGAGAACATAGTCCTACCACTTTACACATCACTAGTCAGACCACACATGGAGGACTGTGTACAGTTCTGGGCTCCTGTGAACAAGGCAGACATAGCAGAGCTGGAGAAGGTCCAGAGGAGGGCATCTAAAGTAATAACTGGAATGGGGGGACTACAGTACCCTGAAAGATTATCAGCATTAGGGTTATTCACTTTAGAAAAAAGACGACTGAGGGGAGATCTAATTACTATGTATAAATATATCAGGGGTCAGTACAGAGATCTATCCCATCATCTATTTATCCCCAGGACTGTGACTGTGACGAGGGGACATCCTCTGCGTCTGGGGGAAAGAAGGTTTGTACACAAACATAGAAGAGGATTCTTTACGGTAAGAGCAGTGAGACTATGGAGCTCTCTGCCTGAGGAGGTGGTGATGGTGAGTACAATAAAGGAATTCAAGAGGGGCCTGGATGTATTTCTGGAGTGTAATAATATTACAGGCTATAGCCACTAGAGAGGGGTCGCTGATCCAGGGAGTTATTCTGAGGCCTGATTGGAGTCGGGAAGGAATTTTTATTCCCCTAAAGTGAGGAAAATTGACTTCTACCTCACAGTTTTTTTTTTGCCTTCCTCTGGATGAACTTGCAGGATCCCAGGCCGGACTGGATGGACAGAGGGCTTTTTTCGGCCTTATATACTATGTGCTATGTTACTGGCTACAACAAATGCCACCGACTTTATCATCAGTGGTTACATGTGCATTCTAGGATGGGGTGGACAGAAGCAATGTTTCATTTATTGGAAGGTTCTTAACCTCACTAAGCCTTAAGGGTACTTTCACAAACACGTTTTTCTTTTCCGGCATTGAGTTCCGTCCTCAGGGCTCTATACCGGAAAATAACTGATCAGTTTTATCCTAATGAAAGCAATCCATTCAGGATGCATCAGGACGTCTTCAGTTCAGTCTTTTTGACTTTTCAGGATGGAGATAATACCGCAGCATGCTACAGTTTTATCTCCGTCCAATATTCCGGAACACTTGCCGACACTTTTTCCCATTGAAATGCATTAATGACGGATCCGGCCCTGAGTGTTCCAGCAACATGGATTGTTTTTTGCGGTCTGCGCATGCTCAGAAAACAAATAAATGCTGGATCCATTTCCATGCATTTGTCAGACGGATCCTGATCCTTCTGACAAATGCCATCAGTTTGCATATGTTTTGACGGATCCGGCAGGCAGTTCCGGCGACGGAAATACCTGCCGGAATCTTCTGCCGCAGGTGTGAAAGTACTCTAAGATAAAGGACAGATTTCATCTTCGCTTACCCATGGGAAAACCTTTTTTTTGTGCTCTATAGCACCACATGTTCTTATTGGCTGCCATGTTAGCTATGGAAACGGAAAAAGCAACTTGTCTGAACAGTTTTACCTGAGAAATATTACTGCTGTATAATCCATTCTTATACTGGTGTGACAAAAAAAAAGTAAACGGCAATCATAATAGAGCAAGCAACACTAGCATTACAAAATAACTATTGTAACATTGTCTCCTGTATACTGTACAGAGATATATTTCCTGGATGTGCACGACTATACCTAATATGGCGAAGAATATAACAGCTACATTACTGCTTCTTATAAAACAGAATATAACTACTATAATACTGCTCCTATGTACAAGAATATTACTACTATAATACTGCTCCTATGTACAAGAATATAACTACTATAATACTGCTCCTATGTACAAGAATATAACTACTATAATACTGCCTCCTATGTACAAGAATATAACTACTATAATACTGCTCCTATGTACAGGAATATAACTACTATAATACTGCTCCTATGTACAAGAATATAACTACTATAATACTGCCTACTATATACAAGAATATAACTACTACAATACTGCTCCTATGTACAAGAATATAACTACTATAATACTGCTCCTATGTACAAGAATATAACTACTATAATACTGCTCCTATGTACAAGAATATAACTACTATAATACTGCTCCTATGTACAAGAATATAACTACTATAATACTGCTGCTATGTACAAGAATATAACTAGTATAATACTGCTCCTATGTACAAGAATATAACTACTATAATACTGCCTACTATATACAAGAATATAACTACTATAATACTGCTCCTATGTACAAGAATATAACTACTATAATACTGCTCCTATGTACAAGAATATAACTACTATAATACTGCTCCTATGTACAAGAATATAACTACTATAATACTGCTCCTATGTACAAGAATATAACTAGTATAATACTGCTCCTATGTACAAGAATATAACTACTATAATACTGCTCCTATATACAAGAATATAACTACTATAATACTGCCTCCTATGTACAAGAATATAACTACTATAATACTGCTCCTATGTACAAGAATATAACTGCTATAATACTGCCTCCTATGTACAGGAATATAACTACTATAATACTGCTCCTATATACAAGAATATAACTACTATAATACTGCTCCTATGTACAAGAATATAACTACTATAATACTGCTCCTATGTACAAGAATATAACTACTATAATACTGCTCCTATGTACATGAATATAACTACTATAATACTGCCTCCTATGTACAAGAATATAACTACTATAATACTGCCTCCTATATACAAGAATATAACTACTATAATACTGCTCCTATGTACAAGAATATAACTACTATAATACTGCTCCTATGTACAAGAATATAACTACTATAATACTGCCTCCTATGTACAAGAATATAACTACTATAATACTGCTCCTATGTACAAGAATATAACTACTATAATACTACTCATATGTACAAGAATATAACTACTATAATACTGCTCCTATTTAGAAAAATATAGTATACTTTTGATAGACGATACAAAGTTTGGAACATCTTCGCCTGAGAACTTCTATTGAAGCCTAATGTTGATGATATGTGTATTTTACAAATCACTGTAATGTCTTTTACTATAGCATAGAGCTTATACACAGAGTGGGAAGATCTGAGAGATGTTCTAGAATGGATTAGGATGATTGAGTGAAGCTTTGCCATAATTTTCATTATAATGCCTTCATGATATTTACTAAAGGGTGCTCTTCTCACATATTTTCCTTTGTACTATTTTGCTTTTTTTGTTTTTACGTTTGTGCTCAATTCTTTTCTGAAAATTTCTCACATTATGGCATCACCTGGTGCTTCTTAATGGTTTTAACATGGCAGACAATATCAGTTTTCCCAGTTTTTCCTCATTGCTTTTTGCTTGACTTGGTCCATGTTTCTGACGATACCACTTGTGTATTGATATCATAGGCTTGATTATGTTTTGTGGTTTCCATATTGCTTATAATACAGTATGTTTAGGTTTATGGATCACTGCTTTACATCTTCTAAGAGGACATCTGTTCCTGTTTGTTCCATGTCCAACAAACAATAATCAACCTCGCAGATCTAAAGCAGACATCAAGAAGGAGAAGAGGATCCCCTTTAGGCAAGTCCTCTTAAGACAGAAATCCAAGCCAGTGGATACCAGTTAAATTAGACCACTAGGGCTTTGAAGAATGTTATGGCTTGTGGTTTCGATAAACCTTAACCATCGCGAATCTTAGACCCGAAGGGTCTGCAATCTCATCCCACTCTGTGATGACCTGCCAATGATGATCTGACCTGATCTCCTAAACATTCAACATTTCTGGTATGAGGATGTGGTACAGACGTAAAACATTTACCAGTGTCCTTATTTAGACAATACACTTTCATCTCATATATTCCATGATGGAATAGCGTTGCTGGCGAGATTTTGGTAGGTAATAGAAGAACATCAACGCATTAAAAATAAGCTCATCTAAAACCATGGCTACGTAAAAAAAAAAAAACTTATAATTTCACTTTGTTGAGCTTTTAACCATTTATGAGGTCTCATAATCATAAGACTAGAGTTCAGGGTCAATGCATTTAGTTCAAATAGTTCAGATAAATGTTTATCTCAGAGAGAAATAGCCTAATTGGTTGTCTAATTGTCATACGTTATATGGCATCCATGTCATTGTCAATAAGAGATACATCTAGCTCAACATTGAAGGAGCTCATCCAACTTCTTATAAGAATGAAGCCACTGTGGCAGTTCTGTGATAGCTGCAGGTCAAGCTATGTGTGATCATTTCCCAATGGTATTCACTCAGATTTGGTCAACCAAATAATATGAGCTGGCCTTAAGTCTTCTAAAGCGGAAGCTGCTGCTTCTAGAAGTTTCCTGAACTGGCATATCAAAGGATGTTATTGAGTTAGGACAAAGCCATTAAAATGGTTTGCAGGGACTCAAGGTAGCTCACCAATATTCAGTCTAGGTGGTGGTCTGACTCGCTCTCCCCCCACTCATCAGCTGTTTGATGAAGCTGTTGTGCTCGGCCTGTGTCGTGACGTCCATTGTGGCTTCTCTGCAGTTCCGTCCCATTCAAGCACAGCCACTACACAGTATAATATGCTGTGCTTGGTATAGTATGAAGTAGCAGACTGTCGGGGGTCCCGTGAGTTGAATCTCCACTGATCTGATATTGTTGACCTATCCTGAGGAAAGGTTCCCTTCTTGTCACCAGTGGAGAATGGACTCCACCAGATAGTTCTCTGGTATGTGGCACTAAGATGTTAGACCTTAATGCAGATTCTGTAAGTCCGGTAGGTTGCTCTCTGCTGCCTTCATGAATTGGACTTGATTTCAAGCACATCCAAGAGATAACAATCACATTAATGTCTGGGAATTTGGAGACATCACCTTGAGCTCTTTGTCATGTCGCTCATTACTGGACAGTTTTTGCAGTGAGGCTGAGGCAGTATCCTGCAAAAAGAGGCACTGCCATTAGAGGGCACTGCTGTCATGATGGAGGGTACTTATCTATATAATGTTTAGGTATGTGGTATGTGTCACATCCACATGATGCCAGGACCCAAGTTTTCCAGAAGAACATTGTCCATAGCTTCATACTGCCTCCACCGGCTTGTATCTCACCCCTAGTGCACCCTGATAGCATCTCCTCCCCAGCTAAGTGATGCCCACACACATTGCCATCCACATGTTGTAATGTGATTTATCAGACCAGGCTTGTCTTGTTCCCATAGGGCACCTGGCACAATCTCTTTTCCAGGTAAGTGAGGCACGGCCGTCCACCTGGTGTAATGTGATCCATCAGATCAGACGATCTACTTCCATTGCTCCATCCTCCAGTTCTGATTCTCATCTGCCCATTGTAGGCACATTTGATGATGGACAGGAGACTTTAGCTACACAGCCCCAAACCCAGCAAACTGTGATACCTTTCTTTTTTTCAGTAATTTGCTCTACAGTAGCTTTTTTGTAGGATTGGACCAGATATACTGGCTTCATATGAGAATAATTGAGCTTAACTCTTTTGGTAAGTACTAGCCACCCAATATCAGGTGGCTAGTACTTACCAAAACTTATCGAACTTATACATAGTTTTCCAACCAAGAAACGTTGGAGACCACTGGTTAAACCAATCTTACATTAAAAAAATAAATAAAAACGTTTTGCTTCCACTACTTACAGTCATGTGAAAAAATTAGGACACCCTTTGAAAGCATGTGGTTTTTTGTAACATTTTTAATAAAAGGTTATTTCATCTCCGTTTCAACAATACAGAGAGATTAAAGTAATCCAACTAAACAAAGAAAACTGAAGAAAAGTCTTTTCAAGATCTTCTGTAAATGTCATTCTACAAAAATGCCTATTCTAACTGAGGAAAAAGATAGGACACCCTCACATGTATTCCCTCTTAAATTGGCTCAGATCTCACACAGGTATATCACACCAGGTGCACATAATTAGTAGATCGTTACTCTGCATGTTGAATGAGGCTTGCCCTATTTAAACCTCAGACATTTAGTTTGGTGTGCTCCTGACTGTTGAAGTGAGAGTGAGCACCATGGTGAGAGCAAAAGAGCTGTCAGAGGACTTCAGAAAAAAGATTGTAGCAGCCTATGAGTCTGGGAAGGGATTTAAAAAGATCTCAAAAGATTTTGAAATCAGCCATTCCACTGTCCGGAAGATAGTCTACAAGTGGAGGGCTTTCAAAACAACTGCCAACATGCCCAGGACTGGTCGCCCCAGCAAGTTCACCCCAAGAGCAGACCGCAAGATGCTAAAAGAGGTCTCCAAAAACCCTAAAGTGTCATCTCGGGAACTACAGCAGGCTCTGGCTACTGTTGATGTAGAAGTACATGCCTCTACAATCAGAAAGAGACTGTACAAGTTTAACTTGCATGGGAGGTGTGCAAGGAGGAAACCTTTGCTTTCCAAGAGAAACATCGAGGCCAGACTGACATTTGCCAATGATAAAGTTGACAAAGACCAGGACTTCTGGAATAATGTTCTTTGGACAGATGAGTCCAAAATTGAATTATTTGGACACAACAGCAGAGGACATGTTTGGCGTAAACCAAACACAGCATTCCAAGAAAAGAACCTCATACCAACTGTGAAGCATGGAGGTGGAAGTGTCATGGTTTGGGGCTGCTTTGCTGCAGCAGGACCTGGTCAGCTCACCATCATAGAATCCACGATGAATTCTACTGTGTATCAGAAGGTGCTTGAAGAACATGTGAGACCATCAGTTAGAAAATTAAAGCTGAAGCGGAACTGGACCATGCAACATGACAATGACCCAAAACATACTAGTAAATCAACCAAAGATTGGCTGAAAAAGAAGAAATGGAGAGTCCTGGAATGGCCAAGTCAAAGTCCAGATTTGAATCCCATTGAGATGCTGTGGGGTGACTTGAAAAGGGCTGTACGTGCAAGAAACCCCTCAAACATCTCACAGCTGAAAAAGTTCTGCATTGAGGAGTGGGGTAAAATTTCCTCAGACCGATGTCGAAGACTGGTAGATGGCTACAAGAACCGTCTCACTGCAGTTATTTCAGCCAAAGGAGGTAACACTCGCTATTAGGGGCAAGGGTGTCCTATCTTTTTCCTCAGTTAGAATAGGCATTTTTGTAGAATGACATTTACAGAAGATCTTGAAAAGACTTTTCTTCAGTTTTCTTTGTTTAGTCGGATTACTTTAATCTCTCTGTATTGTTGAAACGGAGATGAAATAACCTTTTATTAAAAATGTTACAAAAAACCACATGCTTTCAAAGGGTGTCCTAATTTTTTCACATGACTGTACATTTTTGTCCCCTTGCCCTGGATAGAAAATAATATTTAGACAGATCTTGGTATTGACCTTTTCAGAAATAACTTATGGAAATATTCACCTTTCATGGAAGAATCCTTGGAGGAACGAAGGGCTCCACGTTTCTTTACAGAAGCTGCTCTCATAGTTTTAAGCACAAAGACAGACATGGACAACCCTGGCCAATTCTTGTTTTAAAAGGCTTAGCACCTTCTTCTCTTTGAATTTTTTTTTCTTACATTTACATTACTGCTCCCGAGCTCTAAAATAATGTTTCCTATTTTTCCACTGTACGTCAAAAAAAGTATCCGAAGAGCCGTGATGATGAAAGGGACTTAATGACTTTCACATGAACCAAACAACCACAAACAGCACAAGCTAAAGACAAGTTTAGACCTCCAGAGCCGGACTTCTGTGCACTGATAATGAGGTCGGACGTCTAGAAGCAGTAACATATATTCTCGATGTGCAGTTTGGATGTGTATAAATGGGTTGGGTAGAGGGGTCTACAGAAGCACTTAAGGTAAAAACAAGTTGGCTCATGTGAAGAGCTACTAAATGTCATACACAGTAAATAATAGAAGAGACTTATTTTCACTGAAATTTGAGACTCCTTGGCGGGCTTCATACTCTACATAAAAGCCTTCTTGTCTAAAATTCCCATTGACGCACATTATGACCATCTACCTAATTTTCTATAGTTTAAACCATTCTCCAATCTTGGCTTCACACAGAGAGGTACTGTTTCCCGAAGAGGACTACAACCTTCCTGAACATGAAATGCTTTTACTTAGAGGGGTTCTCGGAGACCTAAAGCGTGTTAAAAATCCTAATACAATCTACAAACTTGCGTGTTTTGGTGAAGTTCTTGCATTTTCAGAAGACCACCATTCTTGAACTTTGCTGGCTAGTCTTGTGAGTCTCTTTGATGAATTACAACAACATCATGTCAACATTACCCATGATCCATTATGCCTATGTTGAAGGAACGTCATCAGTGCTTCCAGACCTAGACTGGGTCTGCCCTTGTCGTATCAGAACTCACCAAATATTCGAAAACACAAATGTAATGTAACTTCATCCTTTATTGATAAAATGTCATACAACACATAACATCTGACATAATTTATAGACAAGCAGCAATACAGGACAATGCTGTGACAGAAATGATTCCCCCCCCCTCCCCTCAGCCAGAATGGGTCGGCATATTCAAGTCTCAAAGGAGTGTGCAAAATAGCATAAAAAGCAGAGACATATACAGGCCAGAAGCCAAGGGGGAACACCAACCCCGACGCGCGTTTTGCCTTGCTTCCTCTTGGAAGAGCAGTGAAGCTTATGTGTTGGGTCCCTATAGTGGATTAGAAAGAAGGAGAACAGTCAGCAATCAGAGAATCATATCTACTGGTGGTGACATGTTTCTGCAGTGGAGTTCAGCAAAAAGCAGAAGGCACCCTCAGTACCAATGGTATTATTAATTAAAACATCTAAGACTGTGTTACTAGTATTACTCAGTACTGATACTGTGTTTTGTAAAGAACTATACAGACTATTAAAGGAGCTACATACCTTAGGGTGGGCATGCTTAAGAGAGACCATGTTCCAAATTCGTTATTTTACTGTTCCTTCTGTCCCCGTCCTCTGCTGCTCCACTGCACTCCCATGATGTAAACTTCAGTTTTTATGCCACTGCAGCCAATCGCCGGCTACAGCAGTGACTTGCTCCCAGCGTCATGTAAAAACGTCACGTGACACAAGGCCGGGCTCAGAGGATTGAGGGGGTGCCGAGCAGTTCAATGATTTACATGGTGAAGCAGGGATCCGTTCACTCCCTACTTCACCATTCAGATGAGCTGTGGAGCTGACCAGTAGTGATGATCACGAATATTCGAATTTCACATTTTTATCGCGAATATAGGTACTTCGAAAATTCGCGAATATTTCAAAAATAGTTATATATATATTCGTAGTTTCGAATATTCACATTTTTTTTTCATTTTTTTTTTATTAGATTTTTTTTTTTAATTAGTACACATGATCCCTCCCTGCTTCTAGCTTGTGGGCCAATAGGAAGGCTGCAATAAACTTGACTTTAGGAGAAGTAGTGTTTGCGAATTTTTCTCTATATTCGTTTTTTTCGAATATTCGCTATATTGCTATATATTCTTGTTTTCGAATATTACAAATATTCGAAAAAACAAAGTTATAGCAATATAGCGAATATTCGAAAAAAAAAACGAATATAGAGCAATTTAGCTAATATAGTGCTATAATCTTTGTCTGATAAATTCGCAATAAAAAATTTGAATCCGAATATTACACAATCATTACCTTGCCGATTTTTCCAGTAAAAAAATCGTAGAATATAACGAATATTCGAATTTCCGAATATTCGACGAATATTTTACAAAATATTCGCAAAATATCGCGAATTCGAATATGACCCCTGCCGCTCATCACTACTGCCCAGCGGTTCACACGTTGCAATTCTGGACTGGTGTGGGAGGAACGGTGCAGGCCGGGAATCAGCCTCGTACACAGCCAGCAGCGCAATGTGTTTGTGACACCGGATGTGTACGATCATTAGGGAAACAGGTGAGAATTTGAGTTTTTTTTTTATGGAGCTGGAGGGAGCACTAGGGTCCAAAAGTGAGTATTACTGCTGTGAGGGGGGCACAAGGAGGACATAACTACTGTGAGGAGCACAGTGTGGGTTAACTACTCTGAGGGGGCACAAAGAGGATATAACTACTGTCAAGGGGGCCCGATGGGGGCATTTCTGCTTTGAAGGAGGTACAATATGGGCATAACTACTGTGAAGAGGCCCAGTGTTGGCATAACTACTGTGAGGGAGCACAGTGTGAATATAACTGTTGTGAGGGGGCACAATGTGAGCATAACTACTCTGAAGGGGCGCAGTGTTGACATAACTACTGTGGGGGGGGGGGGCGTGTGGATATTACTACTGTGAAGGAGGCACAATGTTGGCACTAGTACTGTGAAGGGACACAATGTGGGCACAACTAATGTGAGAGGGTACAATGTGAATATGGATAATACTACTGAGAGGGGGCACTAGGCATTAGTACTGTGTGGCAGCACTAAGGAGAAGTGGTGATGGCTCAGTCTTACAGGCCAGCACAGCGCCCCCTGCTGGGGATTTCACAGGGGCAGTTACCATCCCTTCCTTCCGTGATTATTATTTTTGCTCTATCATCACAGGGACCTTGTTTCGTATCCAGCAGACATCACACCGACATGCCAACGACACCCTGGATGAGGTACGACAAGTCGGTTCTTTCCTTTATAGCAAGGTGCACCGCTGTGTACCCTATGGTTGATTTTATTAGGTAAGTGGGACTGGGTGAGTGGGACTGAGCATAGTTATACATTGGGTGGCGTTCAGAAGAATGGCTTTAGTGTAAAAAAAAAATTGCATGCTAAAGTTTTCACTGAACTTGGTTGGTAAGTGCAGGGGGGGGGGGGAGGGGGAAGTGGTACCATACTCAATCCTTGCTCTGGGTGCTGGAAAGTCCAACTATTTGTACCCCTGCACGAGGGGAGCAGGTCACCGCTGCACCGTTTCCTGGGAGCGCAGCGGAGCAGCCGAGGTTGGGGACAGAATGAGCGCAACCCCTTGAAGTGAGGCATCTATGTTTTGCAAATATAATGTCTGTGCCATTTCCTACAGCATCCTCAGGCAGTCCCCCACATATTAGAGGTCCACCAGCCATCATGAATATTGAAGCCCAAACACCTGTTACAATGGCAGGGTAAACATATGCAATCACAGACTGAATGGAGGAAGTGGTTGCACATGTGTATACACGTGTCCTGTCTCACCGTTCCTCTTGGCTGGACCTGACCTGATATACAATATGTGTTGAGAGATGACCATCTTTTCAAACAATGTCATTTTGAGATGTTGCGTCCCAAGATGTCTACCCCATATGTGCCTATTTGCAGCTGCCAAGCAGTTGTGTTATTAATTGCAGCCTGTCAAGGGTTTTGTTAGCATGTTACAATATTTTATTGTGCTGGTTTCATAAGAAATTGTAGCCTTTAAGAAAACTCAAGCTATGGCTAAATTCAAGGTATAGCTGGAAACATCTGTGGAGCTTCAGCCATGAAATCTGTGGAAGTAACAGAAGCGGAACAAGGTTGGTTGGCTGTTTATAATGCTTACAGACATGAATGGAGAAAGCTGCACAAATATACAGCTCCATCTCCGTTCAGTCAGTGAATGAAGGCAACCGTTGTGGGCCATCATGACTGTGGACCCCGGCCTTATGGGAAAAAGGAAGGCACTTTATCAGGATCAGAATAATGTACATTTAGGAGGATAACAGTGCAGCTTGGTTGAAACCCCTACAAAGGCAGCAGAATGACTTGAATCACACTTGTCTACGGTCATACCAAATAAGGCTCCCATGATATTTTCAGAAGGTCCAAACATGGTTCTCCTAATAACCAATAGTGTAAACATTAGAGAGGATTCTGTCATCAAGCACGGCAGTGAAATGCCAGTCATTACCCTTCAAAGTGTTTTTCTACCTCCCAAACAGATGAGCACTTTTCAGGTCTAAAAAAAGGAGACACGTAATGCGTTAGAGAGCCGGCACAAGAGCTCCCGCGTCTCGAGCGTGAGGAGATTAGGCTGATGGAGGGATTTTGTTTAAACTTGTGGCTTACCAGCATTTGTAAACTATGTTTGCTATAAGTAGCTCTAATTAAAGTCTAATTGCAACAGTGTCAAATCTGTATTACTCTCCACAGTTAATGTTCTGCTCTGTGCGGTGAGGTCATCTCTAAGCTCTTTCGAAGCTTCCTTTAAATAGTCTCCATAGGGACAGAAATGGAAATGTTGGTGTCTCCACACAAGCATCCAGAACAATCTTGTCATTTTCCTTCATTTACTTCCCATGGCAGTTAAAAGCACAAAAGATGAAGAGGTTATTGAAAGCTTCTGCAGTAAATCTATCCCCTCATCGCAGGGGGTCCGCTAAAAATATTGTTGAGTGCATTTCTTCCAAATGAGAACGTTCATCCCACTGGATTATCGGAGGCGGCTGATTGCCAAGCACCTCAACCATCGGGATTTACAATGATTCTTCTTTCCATGAATGGTAATTTGCATGACAAACCCTCAAGAGCACATACTCTAGGAGAAATTAGGCCATGGCTTCAGCATAAATCTCTGGAAAAAGAGACTTTACATTTAAAAGGGCTGTCTCATATTTTAAGTTCAAGCCAGCCAAGCAATAGGACGACCCAATCTGCTGGATGAGGCCAGTCATATTATATGAAATGAATGGATGACCATCTAATACATGGGCAAGTGTTTGCGGGCGGTGTATGTGCAACCACTCTGTCAAGCAACTAGTTTGTCTTTGGCCTAAACTGAAGTGCATTATCCTTGCAGTCCCTTGGTATTTACCCTTTAACCCCTATACAGGGATCTGGACTTCGTTGCAGGGGAGTGTCACGGATGTAGTAGGGGAGAACACCAAAAGACAACAAGAAGGAAGGGGAAAGACACTAGGCCTCACCGCTAGGGAAGGAAAAGGGTCACCACCTATAAAACCCTGCTCCTGGCCCTAACTCCTATCCGTATGGGCACCTCTTGATGGTAGAGATACCCATACACAGGAATCTAGAAAACCCTGGTGACCCTTGGATACCCTAAAGATAATGACAGGGCAGAGACCACCCGTTCCTGCCCTGATGAAGGAACTAGCGTCTCACTGAGGCCTAGTAAACAACCAGGGGGGAAATACAAAACACAACAAGCGTAACACTTAACTTCTGAGGATGATGGATGAACAGGACTCCAACACGAACCACACTCCAGCTCTTCCAAAACCAAATGAAGCTATCCCAAGCAAGGAGTGATGAGTAAAGTCAGACTAAATAGGGATGGGTAAAGGTCACATGATCCACACCTGAACAGGAGGTGTGGACATACCAGCAACACACAGACAAAGTGAAACCAAAAGAGGCTGTCAGATCACTAATGCGTAGATAATCTTTCAGACCTTCTGAGACCTGTCACAGATGTGACAGGGAGCTACCAAGCCACTACCTCCTGGAGTAGTCCTGGTGTGGTTTACAGCTGACCTACAGTAGTCAGAGACATCGGTGTAAAAAACCAAGGGATCAGGCAAAACTCGTAGTCAGTAACAGGCTGAGATCTGGGCAGGCAGAATTCATGTGAATACTAGAAATAGTCCAAAGGTTAGGACAGGCAGCACAGGGTCAGTACGGCAATCAGGCATGGGTCAGGTCAGGGGGCAGAGGGTATAATGCCTTTGCCCCTTTAGCTCTGGTCACAGATTTCAATTATAAAAAATCTTAGTTTGTGGGAAATTGCCAGTAATGGAAATCTCTAAGTTTAGACAAAGATGTAAGTGCTCTACAGTTATGGAAATCAGTGGTCTCATGGATTCCACCAGTGGTTTTTTCATATTGATTGCCCTGTATATGCATTGGCTGGGTTTGGGGTGGTCCCTTATGCTACGCTGGGTCCCCCAGCAACAATCAAGGTGTCACCACGTGTTGCTGCTCTACAGAAGGTATAGTGCACCCCAATGGGAAATAAGTCCAGAAAGTCAATAAACCAGTATGCTTCTTTACTGGAGGAACTCAAGTACAAAACAATATAGGCAAGGCACTGAGCTTGCTTCTACAGTCTCCTTCCTGACAGAAAAAGCTTCTGTTCTGAGAAAAGGTCTGAGCTAGCTCTCTCTCTGTCTTTCACACAAGGATGGTACCCCTGGACAAAGGCTGATGGCCCAGGGTCTGAGGCTCAGTCATCCAGCTGGCTCCCTGGCCACAGGGCTGTTGACCCAGTGTCTGTGGCTATCTCAATGTATTCTTCTGGTCACTTGTGCAGTCTAACAGTCTCTTCTGTGAAACACTGGTCCCTATCTGCAGACAACTACGGGCTCGGACTGCTTTCTTTATATACAGTTTCTAGCTGAACTAGAACCTACTAGTGGGAGGAGTCGAGAGGAACTGCTTAGACTAAACAGAAACAATGTTGCAATTTCAGTCTGTCATAGACCTGTATTGAGTTTTAATATAAGTCTATGGGAATGACTAAGCAGTTTTTCCAGACATAAACATGTCTTCAAATGTAAACAAAAGAGCTAAACAAATGTTTTTCTCCTCTAACACTTGGAGTAGGTAGAAAGTAATAAAGCCTCTCAGTATTTGCTGCTTGTGCATTAACCCCTTAATGACCCAGAACGAGAATCGCCGCACTTAGCGCTAGAGGACGAGCATTCTCGTCCTGCAGTCGTTCCTCCCCTCGTGTGCGGTCCCCCTATCAGCAGCAGATATCCGGCGGTTACTGACAGCCGGATCCCTGCTGCATCCACCAGCATCGGCGATAACGCCGGTGAATTAACCCCTCATATGCCGCGGTCAGCGCTGACCGCGGCATATGGGAGGTTTGTGCTTCCTCACCTCATACATCGGGTCCCCGCGCTGCTGTGGCGAGGACTCGATGGTTTCCATGGCAGCCCCATGCCAATTCCAAGGCTTGGGGCCTGTCATGTACGGAAGCCTAAGAGGCCCAGACCCCAGGCTGGGTCTCCTAGACAACTGTTAGCGTCTTACAGTGTAAGAAACTAGCAGTTCAATACAGCACAATACAGATGTATTGTGCTGTATTGAAACAAGGATCAGACCCTGTCCCATATTGGGATAAAAAATAAAGTTGAAAAAAAAAGTTAATAAAATTAAAGTTTTAAATTTTATTTTTTAAGTATTAAGTAAAAAAATAAAGTGTCCTTTTTCAAAAATAAAGTAAAACAACATTGTAAAAAAAAAAATAGGGAAAAGACATATAGACATATTAGGTATCGTCGCGTCCATATCGACCAGCTCTAAAAAACATATCACATGACCTAACCCCTCAGATGAACACCGTAAAAAAAAAAAAAAAAACCTGTGCTAAATAAACCATTTTCTTGTCACCTTACATCACAAAAAGTACAACAGCAGGCGATCAAAAAGGCGTTTGCCCCCCAAAATAGTATCAATCTATCCGTCACATCATCCCACAAAAAATGAGCCCCTACCTGAGACAATCGCCCAAAAAAAAAAAAAAAACTATGGCTCAGAATATGGAGACACTAAAACATAATTTCTTTTGTTTTAAAAAAGCTGTTATTGTGTAAAACTTACATAAATAAAAAAAAGTATACATATTAGATATCGCCGCGTTCGTATCGACTGGCTCTATAAAAATATCACATGACCTAACCCCTCAGGTGAACACCGTAAAAAAATAAAAAATAAAATAAAAACTGTGCTAAATAAACCATTTTTGGTCACCTTACATCACAAAAAGTGTAATAGCAAGCGATCAAAAAGTCATATGCACCCCAAAATAGTGCCAATCAAACCGTCATCTCATCCTTCAAAAATCATACCCTACCCAAGATAATCACCCAAAAACTGAAAAAACTAAAGCTCTTAGACTATGGAAACACTAAAACATTATTTTTTTTGTTTAAAAAATGAAATCATTGTGTAAAACTTACATAAATAAATAAAAGTATACATATTAGGTATCGCCACGTCCATATCAACCGGCTCTATAAAAATATCCCATGACCTAACCCTTCAGGTGAACACCATAAAAGAATAAAAATAAAAACGATGTAAAAAAAGCTATTTTTTGTCATCTTACATCACAAAAAGTGTAATAGCAAGCGATAAAAAAGTCATATGCACTCCAAAATAGTACCAATCAAACCGTCATCTCATCCCGCAAAAAAATGAGACCCTACCTAAGATAATCACCAAAAAACTGAAAAAACTATGGCTCTCAGACTATGGAGACACTAAAACATGATTTTTTTTTGTTTCAAAAATGAAATCATTGTGTAAAACTTACATAAATAAAAAAATTGTATACATATTAGGTATTGCCGCATCCGTGACAACCTGCTCTATAAAAATACCAAAAAAAAAAAAACGGTGCCAAAAAAGCTATTTCTTGTTACCTTGCCTCACAAAAAGTGTAATATGGAGCAACCAAAAATCCCATAGTTTCTAAAATGGGGTCACTTTTTTGGAGTTTCTACTCTAGGGGTGCATCAGGAGGGCTTCAAATTGGACATGGTGTAAAAAAAAGTCTAGCAAAATCTGCCTGCGCCCCCTGCCGTGTGCCCGTACAGCAGTTTACGACCACATATGGGGTAAACTACAGAATCAGGGCCATAAATATTGAGTTTTGTTTGGCTGTTAACCCTTGCTTTGTTACTGGAAAAAATTTATTAAAATTGAAAATTTGACCAAAAATTGAAATTCTGAAATGTCATCTCTATTTGCCAATAACTCTTGTGAAACACCTAAAGGGTTAACGACGATTGTAAAATCAGTTTTGAATACCTTGAGGGGTGTAGTTTCTTAGATGGGGTCACTTTTATGGAGTTTCTACTCTAGGGGTGCATCAGGGGGCTTCAAATGGGACATGGTGTCATAAAAAACTGTCCAGCAAAATCTGCCTTCCAAAAACCGTATGGCATTCCTTTCCTTCTGCGTCCTGCCGTGTGCCCGTACAGCAGTTTACGACCACATATGGGGTGTTTCTGTAAACTACAGAATCAGGGCCATAAATATTGAGTTTGGTTTGGCTGTTAACCCTTGCTTTGTAAGTGGAAAAAAAATATTAAAATGGAAAATCTGCCAAAAAAGTGAAATTTTTAAATTGTATCTCTATTTTCCATTAATTCTTGTGGAACACCTAAAGGGTTAACAACGTTTGTAAAATCAGTTTTGAATACCTCGAGGGGTGTAGTTTCTAGAATGGGGTCATTTGTGGGTGGTTTCTATCACGTAAGCTTCACAAAGTGACTTTAGACCTGAACTGGTCCTTTAAAAGTTGGTTTTAGAAAATTTCTGAGAAATTTCAAGATTTACTTCTAAGCCTTGTAACATCCGCAAAAATTAAAATATCATTCCCAAAATGATCCTAACATGAAGAAGACAGATGGGAAATGTAAAGTAATAACTATTTTGGTAGGTATTACTATGTATTATAGAAGTAGAGACATTGAAACATGGAAATTTACAAATTTGGTATTTTTTTATAAATAAAAATTAATTTTATTGACTCCATTTTACCAGTGTCCTGAAGTACAATATGTGACAAAAAAACTATCTCAGAATGGCCTGGATAAGTCAAAGCGTTTTAAAGTTATCACCACATAAAGTGACACTGGTCAGATTTGCAAAAAATTGCCTGGTCCTGGAGGTAAAAATGAGCCCGGTCCTTAAGGGGTTAACCCTTTCCACAGTGCAGTGCAGATATGGTGTAATCACGGTGCAAATAAACAGGATATATTGCAATAAATAGAAATGCAGCTCAATAATATGAAACAATATAAGTGCTCACAACAGCATAGATCACAGTGAAAGTTAACCCTTCAGAGTGCACTAAAGCAGTGAGTCGATGGCTTTGCTTGGTACAATAGCAATAGGGGCAATTATCCACAAACTTCCATGGTAGCCTTGGTTCAGGGCACTGCATATAGTCTACATAGAGGTATACCCGTCAACCATTAGGGAAGTGCTCTTCATGTATCATGTCCCTTTCCATTATAAGCTGGTCATAAATATATCATAGTTGCTGGTTTAAAGCTGTCAGCTCTAATTTCTCCAGAAACATCAATGTCTGGCGTGGAAGAACATTCCTGTGTTGTCTGCAGGGTAAAAGTAGACATGCTGAACCCTCATGAACCGGCAGTGCTCAGAGATATTAGATTGCCAGCAGTTCCCTTGGACAGGATACATCTAGAAAAATACAATCTCTATGTCCAGTTCTAGCCAAGTTCCTTCCATAGACTTTAACCACTTCCCGTTAAACGCCTATACATTGCTTCTGGACCCACCAAAGCGGTTGTCACAAAATCTGCAATTCTCATCTGTCCACAATTTCTGATTGCTGGGGTCTGACTGCTGGCACTGACTCCCACCAATCCCGAGTCCCCTGTACGAATAAGGCAGTGGTCATACATGCACATTACCATTCCATTCCAAAGTGTATGGGACGGATGGAGATGGCCAAGTGTTGTGCTGGGCTATCTCTCAGACTCATGGAGGTTGAGTGGAGTGAGAGTGTGCGCATGTGTGACCTCTGTTACAATCAGACAGGGGACACAGGGACCTTGTTCTCATGCTGGAACCCCCAGCAATAACCATTTATGCAGTTAGGGGTGGGATTCAAATTTGGGTGACTCTATTGGGTGCCTCTATCTCCACCCAATCCAACTCATTCCTCTCATGCCCCACACGGTTGTTATGCCCCCTTAGTGTCCTCCCTTAAAGAGGACCTGACACGCCTGTTTTAATAGCTTCATGCATTCCCCATGTAATAACAATTCTGGAGCATCTATTCTTATGGCTCTATGTTGTGCCATTCCTTTATTATTTCAACTAGAAGTTATGAATGAATTGCTAGCAGTCTGCAGTAAGGGTACAGAGGGGTGGAAACCAGTTGGGGGGGGTGTACCTGCACAGTCTGACTCTATCCAATCAGAGTCGTCATTTTCAGACTGTGCAGGTACACGCCCCCAATTGGTTACCTCCCCTCTGTGCCCTTACTGCAGACTGCTAGCAGTTCATTCATAGCTTCTAGTTGAAATAATAAAGGAATGGCACAAGATAGAGCCATAAGAATAGATGCTCCAGAATTGTTATTACATGGGGAATGCATGAAGCTATTAAAACAGATATGTCAGGAGTAGTGACAGGTCCTCTTTAAGTGCTCCAACAAAGTAATTATCGCTCAATAATGCCCTACACAGTAATTATATCCCCTTAGTGCCCCAGATAGTTGTTACAGAATGTCCACTTTGCACCCACACAGTTGGAAGCTCCTATAGTGTGCCCACACAGTACTTATGTCTACTTCAGACATGTTTGGATGGACATTACTCTCAGCACTACCAAACATACAGGAGAATGCAGAACCACATACCTATTTACATATTCACTTCTTCATTTGGACCAGACGGCCATGATGACTACTCCCAGGCACCTCCAGTCTCTTCAGAGTTTGCCACACAGACATCTTAGTTTCTTGACTTTTCTATCACCCCCCCCCCCTCCTGCAGGTTCTATTCACTATTCTACCCTATAGTGGTCATAATGGTTATAATGACCCCCTATAGTGGTCCTAGTATTTATTATGACCCCCCAGAGTGCCTCCAGTACTTATTGTATAGTACCCCATAATGCTCCTATTAATAATAATAATGCCCCATAATGCTCCCAGTGCTTATAATGTCCCCTATAGGGCTCGTTATAGTTTTGAATGCCCCCATAGTGCCCCTTGTGCTTATAAAGTCCCCCATTGTTGCCTATTACTTATAATCCCTTCCTCATAGTGCCCCTAGGAGGTATAATGCCCCCGGTACTTATAATGCCCCTTTAATGGCCAAGTACCTATAATACCCCTACCTCAAAATGCTTCTAATAGTTATAATGTCCCCCCATGACAAATTAAAAAAGAAATCGCACACCTGACTCCCACCTGTTCCCTACTTTTATGTCCAGTTTAATTCTGATTATGTTTGTGTCTTTGTTTAATAAAGCTTTCGTTTTTGCATATTCTGTGTCTGGATGTCTTGTCTGGGATATTTTCCGCTGTTCTCCAAACCCCTGAACATGTCATTTATACAAGACATCTCATCAATTAGAAACAGAAGGACAGACCAGTGGCAGAGGTAGGAGGGTTTCCACCTCTGCACTAGAGTCCAGGATATCTTATCTCAACCCTTACCCTCAGAATCATGGTGGGCCCAAGGTATCCCAGTGCTACACATTCATTCTGATGTTGCGTACCATGTAGTCATATTTTCCCCTAGACATTGGAGGTCCGGTGCCTAGAGAGGCTCCCTGCGGGGGGGAAAGGATGTGGCACCAGGTTGGCTGGAAGTAAAAGTTAAAAATTGTATCATTTTTCAACCCCTTGGTATTTCAGGTGCCTGAACTCACTGTTCAAAGCCTCAAGAACTGATAATTCCCCTCACTGATCTTGGTAACTCCTCATCATTGACAGCTACATTTGTTAAATAATCGTTAACATGAAGAGTTGGAG
The DNA here is from genome assembly GCF_014858855.1 of Bufo gargarizans. Taxonomy (NCBI): domain Eukaryota; kingdom Metazoa; phylum Chordata; class Amphibia; order Anura; family Bufonidae; genus Bufo; species Bufo gargarizans. The sequence goes on from NW_025334405.1 coordinate 27,006, forward strand.
AGTGTGGATTAACAGGATTACACGGCTTTGGGATTATTTGTTTGTATGGTGTCATTAGTTACCATCCCGGAGCTCTGAGGGCGTGATGGATGGTGTGCCATGTCTTCTTTGTCTTCAGACACTTTCAGAGACTTTCCGTTATTGGCCTACTCTCATCTTTAGCCTGTCACGTAGCCACAAATGTGTGTACTGGGTAACGTTAACAAGGTGGCATCTTTCCAAATCGATACAGTGCCAAGACATTTCATGCTCCGGTGATGGATTGACAAAAGCCACCAAGCTTTTGCCTTTGTTCTCGGTGAATGCCTCTTAGATGATCACTTGTAGGACGGCCACTTGAGGACGTAATCTGTTGGTTTAGTATTAGCTGTACAAAATTCTTTGTGCTCCTGCTAATGGGTCGTAATGCATCAGAATCCATGTAAGAGCACCGAATCCTGTCTTGTGACTCACTGCGAGACTACTAGAAATTTGATCTCATGTCTTGAATATGATGGGGTTGTACGGAAACTCATGGAACGTGTCAGGTGGTGGCAACTCTATGATCTAATTACAGGACCTGGTGTACAAAGTTAGGGTAGAACTACATCTGCAGGCATTTAAGGTCATTTATGTGGTTAATCGTGGCCATCCATCCTAGCAAAAACATATAGTAGAGCCGATCTGGTCAATGAAGCAAGGTGAGTTTGTTGTTTGGCACAATTTATGGTGAAATCATTGCAATTTTTTATAGGATTCTGAATTAACCAACTATGTTACCTTAAATGGGTTGTATGATAAAAAAAAAAGTCTCCCCTGATCAGTCATAAAATAATAAATTAACATACAGGTATCCTCGCTTCGATCCTCCTTGATGCTGCAGCTATGTCATCATGTTCTTGACCACATTGATGTGCTCAAATAGCCCGGACAGCTCTGCAGCCAATCGCTGGTTGATTGGCTCAAGAGGCCAGTGATTGGCTCAAGAGGTCATGTTGGGTACACGAACATGCAGTAAAACAAATAAAGTCTGGATGAGGGGATCAGAGAGTTGGCCCTGAAGGAGGTAGAAGATGTGCAGAAAGTACAATGTGCAGATAGTACTGTACTGCTAACCCCTCCATCCACCCCTACATACAGGGTAATACAGCCCCACATACATCTTACATACAGGGTAATACAGCCCCACATACATCTTACATACAGGGTAATACAGCGCCACATACCTCTCACATCCAGTGACGTCTCTTTGATGTAGATGTTCTCTTTCCTCATCTTCTCCTTTCAGATCAGACACAATTTTTCAGCCATTTCTCGTCTCTGCAGTTTGACAAACAAAATCTTAGTTTACTACTTTTCCATCATCCTCCCATCTTCTGGACAAATCATCCTACCACCCCCAATACAGTGCCGCTGTGCTCCCCAATACTACACTGCAGAAACAGATAAACCCCCTGATAATAGTAGTACCATGCAGATAGTGCCCTTCAATAATTATTGGCACACAGTGCCCTAAAATAACAGTGCCCAGCAAATAGTGCCCCTCAAACTAATAGTGTAAACCTAATGTCACCCAGGGTGTCCCCCACAGTAATAGTGCTCCCAAAGTCCCACCAATAGTAATAATTCTCTGCTAGAGCACACATGGTAGTAATAGTGCTCCTACAGTGCCCCCAACATGTCCCCACTGTGCCCCAGAAGTAATAATGCTCCCATACTGCCCATACTAGCAATCATGTTCCCCATAGACCCCTCAGTAGTAATAAAGCCCATCATAATGCCCCTCAGTAGTAATAATTCTCCTTATAATGTGCCAGTGCAAAAAATACCCCTTTTTAATGCCCCCAGTTGAGCTAATGTCCCCATAGTGTCCCCATAATGTGCCAGTATAAAATACCCCTATATAGTGCCTCCAGTAAATGCCCCCATAGTGATTCTCTCCCCCTTCGTCCTAGTGCCCCATAATGTACCAGCATAAAATGCCCCATATATAGTGCCCCAGTAGATGCCCTCAGTATCCCCCATAATTTCCAAGTATAAAATACCCCTTCTTAGTGCCCCCTATAGATGAGCCCATAGCACTCCTCTCTCCCCTTCCCCATAGTACCCACCATAATATGCCTCAGTATAAAGTGAGGCGAGGGCCACGCCGCCAGGGGCCATCGCCTCACTTTGCCTAATTGGTGGTGCGGCCCTGCCAGCTGGGCTCAAGAGGCAGCTGCCTTGGGCCCCCCAGGAGCAACTGGGCCCGGGGCAGCTGCCCCTTTTGCCCCGCGTCAAAGACGGTCCTGCATGGCTTGTGCCAGAGTTATCATGGACCTTAGGTAAGGCTTTTCCAGACAATGGATATGGCTCAATGGGAAGAAGAGTGTCTTAAGAAGCATGAATGTGGTACATTTGTCCCAAAATTTTGGTTAAAAAAACCTAACCAATAAGTGATGCAAAGTTAGACAAAAATGTCTTAACTTTTAACAGGTTGTCACAAATTTATCAAACATTGTGAGCCGCTGTGAAAAATTTGGCACGTCTTTAGTCTGCCTGGTCTAGATTTAGTAAATCGCCCTTATTTTATATAAATTCTATATCGTGTGTCAACTTTAGAAATGGCTGCATCATTGCGTGTTGTGAAGGTCATCTGGGCTACATGTTTGGCCATGGCCAGTAATAACAAATGTGTCCTCTTTCTTTAACGAAGACCCAAAAGACTATGATGGAACCACAAGTCTCTTTGGACCACCAGCTGACACAGTACAAGCCACTTTCTAGTTGTTTGCTCTCTGCCAAGAACCTCATCCTTCCCAATCAAACTTTTCGTGACTTCAACCTGCTCGAGAACGCACAGATGTTACGGGCAAGAATCTCAGATCACCAACAACAGAACCTATCATGTCATATCGCATTAAGACAATTAGAAGAGCAGAGAGAACACAGTGCTGAGAGCTGGAAGCTAAAAGTATGGCCTCAAGTCCATTCAAATGCAGCAGACTCTTGGCAGAAAAGCAACGCAACTACAAAAACACAATAATAGTCCTTTTATTCTGTAGTAACGAGCCAGCCACGCAGCCTGGCCTCACGAGACCGCTCCTGGAGATTGTTACAGAGGAGGTCATGCTGGAGAACTGTGAGGCTGCAGCCTAGAAGAAGACAATGCCAGTCACAGAGTGTCTATCTTTTGATATATAGCGGTTTAATGGAGGCTGGAGGCAGAGGACAGGAGTCTAAAACATGCTTGACAGCCTTGGATGGATTACAAAACAAATACAAAAAAAATTCTACTTCACGTTGAGTGTTCTGCTGCACCTAAGAAATCCTGCTCTGCTACATCTCTACACGCAAGTCTTACTTCAGCTCTGCTACTTCTGTTAGTAAAGCACCATACCACTGCCACTCTACACTTTGACTGCCCGCCACGCTGCTCCCTGAAGAGTCGGTTTTACCCAGCGAAACGCATCGGAGGAATTAGGGCTTATACTTTATGAAGGTTTTTTTAAACAGGTCAGAGGTTCCAGCTGGCTGGTGGTCGCTCTTCTCAGGGCGGGTGCTCCGACTACAGTCAATTTGAGGTGCTCCCCCTTGCTAGACTAGGGCTTAATAGGGCTAGCATACCAATAGCCTTTGTTATGATGAACTGCCACTAAAACTATATTGACCCCGACCAGCTGATGGTATCTGTATTGAGACCTGACACTTAGAAGGAGGTCCTAGTTGTTGTCTACAATACCCTCTACTCCCTGGGCTATTCACTGACATTCGAGCACTTTATTAGTCAGTTACGTTTTGAAGCACCAGACGACCCACAGTGTGGTGTAAGAAGGAAGGTCATACTCTTATGGCACACTGACCGTGTGGGCACTGAGCCTGTAGGGTCAGGAAGGGCGCTACAAATCTAATACAGTCTATTGCGATGGCCAAGAAGAGAAAAACTATTAAGTGCAAGGGAAAAAGCTCAAACACTAAACCTGAAGGGGGCAGTAGTGAGTCTGTGCCACTAGAAAGGTAAATGCAGCTTTAGAGGTGACTGTAATAATTTAAAGTAAATCGCTGAAATCTGGTAGCAAATAAAACCTGATGTAATTGAGGCCTGGGATGTCCACATTCAGTGTCAGGGTCAGAAACTTTTTCCATAATTTTTTTTAGCAAATATCAAAGAAGAGAATTAACAGAGATGACAAAAAGGATGTAATTACTGACAATTATGATATGAACATCTGAGCATTCACATGCCTTATACATGCCAGTGTGACAAGGCAACGATGGGAAAACAAAAAGGGGTCACCAATCAGTCACCCATGTCACATACACGCTGTAATAGGTCTATAGCATATAATTATGCATATATCCCATCAATTCTAACATACACTCATAGACAACAACAGAAAAATACCGTCTAGGGTCTCAAAAGATCCGGGGCCAAAGCCCCAATAATTATAGTCTAATTCTCTAAGTCGACCCTTCCCGCGCATACCGCATTTTACTGTACTTGCTATAGTGCAGCATATACTGCTCACATCAAGAGCCTCCCCTGCACACCGCATGGTACTATACTCGCTATACAGCAGCACATACCTCTCACATCCAGGGCCTCCAGGTGACGTCTCCTCTGATGTAGATCTTCTCTGTCATCATCTTCTCCATTCGGTCCGGACACTTCTCTCAGCCGCCTCGTCTCTGCAGAGTGTGACACACAGACATCTTAGCTTCCTCACTTTTCCATTATCATCCCTCAACCTGGAGCCCCCACAGTGTTATCCTGCTGCTCGCTGTGCCCCCCAAATACTATCCTGAAGAAAAATTAGTGCCCCCCATAGTAATAGTGCTCCTCAAAGTCACAGCAATAGTAATTCCCTTCTAGAATGCCCTCATTAGTAATACTGATCCCTACAGTGCCCCCAACAGTGATAATGCTCCTCAAGAGTGCCCCCATTAGTAATACTACCCCTACAGTGCCCCCAACTGAGTGCCCCCATTAGTAATACTCCCCTCTACAGTGCCCCCATTAGTAAAAGAGCCATCAAGTATTAATAATGCCCTCACAGAGCCCCCAGTAGAAATAAGGCCCCTATTGTGCCCCCAGTGGTAATAAAGCTCTCTACAGACCCCTCAGTAGTAATAAGACCCCCATAGTGCTCTTAGTAGAAATAAGGCAGATCTATTAGTCCTTTCTATAGAGCCCCCGGTAGTAATAAGAATGCCTAATGTTCCCAGGATTTAAAATGCCCCCACAGAGTCCCCAGTATTTATATCGCCTCTTAACTGTTATAATGCCTGCCCTGAAGTGCCCCCAGTATTTATATTGCCCCGTACTGTTATAATGCTTGTCCTGAAGTGGCCCCAGTATTTATTCTGCCCCCTACTGTTATATTGCTAGCCCTGAAGTGCACCCAGTATTTATATTGCCCCCATACTGTTATAATGCTCACCCGGAATTGCCACCTGTATTTATATAGCTCCCCTTACTGATATAATGCTCGCTCTGAAGTGCCCCCAGTATTTATATTGCCCCGTACTGTTATAATGCTTGCCCTGAAGTGCCCCCAGTATTTATTCTGCCCCCTACTGTTATATTGCTAGCTCTGAAGTGCCCCCAGTATTTATATTGCCCCGTACTGTTATAATGCTTACCCTGAAGTGCCCCCAGTATTTATTCTGCCCCGTACTGTTATAATGCTTGCCCTGAAGTGCCCCCAGTATTTATTCTGCCCCCTACTGTTATAATGCTCGCCCTGAAGTGCCCCCAGTATTTATTGTGCCCCGTACTGTTATAATGCTCACCCTAAAGTGCCCCCAGTATTTATAATGCCTCCTACTGTTTTAATGCTCGCCCTGATATGCCCCCCAGGATTTATAATGCCTCCTACTGTTATAATGCTTGCCCTGAAGTGCCCCCAGCATTTATACTGCCCCTACTGTTAAAATGCTCAACCTGAAGTGGCCCCTGTATTTATTTTGCTCCCTACTGTAATAATGATTGGCCTGAAGTGCCCCCAGTATTTATAATGCCGTCTGCAGTGCCCCCTGTAGTTATATTCCTTTTTTTAGTAGCCTCAGAAATCATAATTCCTCAGCTCCTCCACCATACAGTCCCATGTAAATAACACTATTTTCCTCCCTCCACCATACAGTCTCATTTAAACAACATCACATCCCTCCCTTCAGCCCCTCCAATATACAGTCCCATGTAAATAACATCACCCCCTTCCCAGCTGCCTTCAACATACAGTCCCGTGTAAAACACATCACCCCCTCCCACAGCCACTTTCAACATACAGTCCCATGTAAATAACATCACTCCCTCCCTAAGCCCTCTCCAACATTCAGTCCCATGTAAATAACATCACTCCCTCCCTAAGCCCTCTCCAACATTCAGTCCCATGTAAATAACATCATCCCCTCCCAACCGCCTTTAACATACAATTCCATGTAAATAACATCACCTTGCCCCAGCCACCTCCAACATGCAGTCCAATGTAAATAACACCACCCCTTAACACAGTTCTGTGTAAATAACATCACACCTAACACACAGTCTCAGTTCAATAACCACAACTCCCAGCATTCCTCTGCCTCTCCCTTTACTTACCTCTGAAACACACCTTACCACAGCTTCTTCCCCAGGATTTCTCCTCTTCGCTGCTGAGCGCTGTCCTCTCCCGCACTGGTTACCTGATGGTGACATCATCACAGGTCCTTCTCAACCACTGCCTTCAGCACTGATCACATGTGCTGTGATGTCATCACAGGTCCTTCTCAACCACTGCCTTCAGCACTGATCACATGTACTGTGATGTCATCACAGGTCCTTCTCAACCACTGCCTTCAGCACTGATCACATGTGCTGTGATGTCATCACAGGTCCTTCTCAACCACTGCCTTCAGCACTGATCACATGTACTGTGATGTCATCACAGGTCCTTCAGCTCTTCCAGTGCATTAGATTTAGTTACATTGCTGTCCTGAGGACTTACAGTTGTATTTATCTGGCAGGCAGGACATTCGGGGCCTGGGACAAAGCATCCGGGGCCCAGGCCCTTTATGTTTTAGCTTAGCAACGCCCCTGATACTGCCCCCAGATAGAAAGGTCAGCAAAACTCGGCATGACGTTATGTCTGTAAAAGATTACAGGTGTGGTCAGATTACACACTGGGGCGGGTCATTTAATATCAGATATATGCTAATTTTGGGTGTATATCTGTCGCAAATTTAGTCACAAAGACTTTTCCCTGCTCATGGCAGGTCTAAAAACAGGGGCCTGGCATAGGTGCAGAAGGGGGCGGACCGGCAGGCCCATATTATTTATAATTTTTTACGCCTGTTTTAGGCATAGAAAACTACAGGTGAAACTCGAAAAATTTGAATATCGTGCAAAGTTCATTTATTTCAGTAATGCAACTTAAAAGGTGAAACTAATATATGGGATAGACTCATTACATGCAAAGCGAGATACCGTATTTTCCGAGATACCGTATTTTCCGAGATACCGTATTTTTTCTAACACTAGAAATTATTTTCAAAAGTCGGGGGTCGTCTTATACGCCGGGTATAAACTCAGATACGATAGTATATTCTGGGGGTTAGAATATACAGGGCCGGCGCCACCCATAAACAAGGTAGGCCACCGCGTAGAGCGCACTCTTGCTGGGGGCGCCGCTCTGGCCGCAATAGAAGTCACAGCGCTCTCCGCTCTGACTCTCCTGCGCTACTCTACACCGGTCCTGCCGCTCATAGGAGTATACATTTATAAACTGTAATCCGTATCCTGCATTAACTTTAACTTTAAATCAGCGCTCATCTACCTTACACTCAGCTTGGGTAACGGGTAGTGCGGGCGGCGCTCACTCACTGACCTCACGAGCCTGCTCCTCCCACTAGGTGGCGCAGGCACGTGACGTCAGCGAGTGAGCTCTGCTGCCTGCACTGCCTGTTACCCGAGCTGAGTGTAAGGTAGTAAAAATATGAGCGCTGATTTAAAGTTAAAGTTACTGCAGGATACGGATTACAGTTTATAAATGTATACTCCTGTGAGCGGCGGGGAGGGGGATCTGTGGATGACACTGTCATGGGGTGGATCTGTGGATGACACTGTCATGGGGGAGATCTGTGGATGACACATATAGCATAAGATGCTATATAGTGTCATCCATAGATCCCCCATAGCAATGTCATCCACTGATCCCCCTCCCAATAACAGTGCCATCCACAGATCCCCCATGGCAATGGACCCACCATCTTTTCCCAGCCCCTAGTAGTTCCTATGTGGGAAACTGGGAAGGTGAAAAGAAAAAGATAGGTTACCATGGCAGCCAGGACGCTACTGAAGCCCTGGCTGCCATGGTCAGTTCCCTGGACTGGAGAAGATCGTCTTGGAGACAGGGAGGGCTGGGCAGGCAGGGGTAGTCTTATACGGCGAGTATAGCCCAAACCCTATATTTTAAATGGAAAAGTTGGGGGTCATCTTATGCGCCCAGTCGTCTTATACGCCGGAAAATACGGTTTCAAGCATTTATTTGTTATAATTTGGATGATTATCAGTGTTGAGCGCGAATATTCGAATTGCGACTTTTAATCGCAAATATCACCACTTTGAGAATTCGCTAATATTTTGAATATAGTGCTATATATTCGTATTCGCGAATAGTGTTGATCGCGAATATTCTAATCGCAAATTTTTATCGCGAATATATTACATTGCTGATTTTCGCAATCAAGTAAATAATGACTGGAGATCACGAATTCTCGAATTTATGGCGAATATTCGGCCAAATATTTGCAAAATATTGTGAATTCGAATATTGCCTGTGATCCAGCGCCGAAGCACCACTAAAGCCGCACTAAAATAATAGACCGCCGAGGAAGGCCTTGATAGGCCGAAACGTCCGGTCACCTAATCTAACACTTATAACCAATTGCGCTTCAGAGGTATTACTGGATCATGAATTTTGTATGATGTAGCATGAATAAAATGCCATGAACTGCAGACAAAAGCCCTGTGCCGCGAATTTCTATTAAGTGTAAATCTATGGTCTGCCTCCATTCAAAACCCGGACAACATCCATACATTACAAGCACATTTACAGTACACATAAAAGAGTACGTACATTAATTCATCTGCTGTGAAGCACGGACCTGGCATGGTTCTCTATCCCTCAGTCAGTCACTTGAGCACCATCCCTCCACCTATTACTATTACGCTATTACTTACCGCTGGACTGGTTCAGCAGCGAGTGAATTGCTCAGACTTACACTCCAGTCACAGAGCGGAAGGTCAGGCCAGTCATTGTCTATGCGCAAGACCCAGCCTTATTTAGCGGTGTTTCTGGAGGCCACGGAGGGATGAGCAACAGAAAAAGAGGCCTGGAAGGAGAACCGGGAGCCAGGAAGCCAGACTGTGCTGTCTAAAGCTAGATGTCTGGCCAGCCTAATTTCCACCCATCCCTTGGCTTAACTTGATAGACTTGTGTCTTTTATCAACTGTTCTAACTATCCTAGTAAATTTAGCAATATATGGACCTGGTGGTAAATTCTTTAAGCAGATCTTGGCTATATGACCCTCCAGAGTCTATAATATCTGTATTCGGCCTTTTGCCATCTCTAATCCATGTATTTGTATTTAATTGCACCTTTTATGCTTTTGCTCACAGATAAAAATCCTGCCACTAAACCCTTGCCAGAGAGCGAGGATTTCCTCCATTGCCTGAATCAAAGATGTATTGTTTTCCAAAAGCGACTCCTTTCTATGTTTTATTTTTTTAGTTCCCTTAACTCCAGCGTCTCATTCTGACCTTGATGAAGTGGCTGGATCATGTTCTCCTGCCAAGTGGATGCTCGGGGACAATGAATGAGTCAAGTTTCCAGGGTGTATATCTGAGAAATGGGGGTAGTGTAAAGCGCCATCCTCCACCCTGTAACACTGCCCCAGATGTCTTGCTGAGACTCTGGTAGAGAGAGAGAGAAAGAAAGGACGGAAAATTCATAGACTCATTCAACATGGGTGGGACCCAGAGTATAAATAAATGTGCGAAAACAAGCATCCTGTGTTCTGTGGTGGTCACCAATTTGTATACACATAATTATTGTTATTAGGAGCCGGTCACCTGTCCATTCCCTGGAGGCTTTCACCCCATTAAAAAGTTTTTCTTTGTCCTTTGTTCTATTTGGTACATTATGCTCGAAAGTTATGGGTCCCAGGAGGAAAGCAGAATAGAGAAACATCTTATATTTCCCATTTCTACAGGTCTTGCCTCCATTACCACTTTAACTCCCGGCTCTTCGGGACTAGCGTTGGGTGGAACAGTCATCGGCTTTGAATGTTTTGCTCATTACTAGAGGATTATGAGAATGTGATCACTTAAATGACGAGAGAGAAGCTGGGTGGGAGGGGTGGCGGACTACCAGAGGTGGGACTCGAAGGCCGGGAAGGAGTTTTAAGTTTCACTCAAGTATTTATATTATTTTTGCAGCTTTTTAGTAAAGCATTGAGGTAAATGATTGTATCATGAAAAGGATTTCCATTATTAAAGGGAACCTGCCACCATGAAATGCCATGCAACCTGCAGGTAACATGTTATGGAGCAGGAGGAGCTGAGCAGATTGATAAATGATTTTAGGAGTCTTTTAGGAGCCTGCTTAGGAGTCCAGTGGGCAGTCCTAGTCATTGATTTGCAGGACTACAAAATAGGACATCAATATCAGATCCACGGCAGTCTGACTCTTGGCATCATCACTGATCAGCTTCTTCAGCGCCACAGCCTCCCCAGAACATACCAAGCACATCGCCGTACATTGTATAGAGGTCATGCTTGGTATTGCAGCCAAGACTCGTTCACTTTAATGGGAATCAGCTGTCTTTAGGCCATGTGACCAACAAATGTGACATTACTGGCTTTGGAAAAGGCTGCAGTGTTTAAACTGCTCTTCAACAGCTGATCGGAGAGAGGTACCAACAGTCGGACTCCCACTGATCAGATACTGATGACCCATCCTGACAATAGACATCCAACATTTTACTCCCATAAAATCCCTTTAACAGTCATATAAGCAAAGCGGTCAGTCATTAAGAAGGACCCATATTTTTGATCCCTCCCCACCTTGGATCCCTTACCGGTTTCATCTTCCCATTCTACTGCCTATTGTATTGTCACCAAGAAGCACATATTGTAAGAGTCACCTATCAGCAACCAGTTGCCTGGTCGTTATTTTTTCAAAATTTTCCATTGGGGTAGGTTGAGGAGGCACCCATAACCTATTTGCCAAAATACTGCCCCTTCTGTTACCAAAGTCACCACCTGAGTCAAAGTACTCACCTCAGCTAGATTTTCCGGTGACCCATCTTTATCCTTTCACTTCAACCTTTTTCACTTCCAGATCACTTCCAAAAGATATTTCCTAACTTGTCATCTCCCTTTATTACAAGAAGACCTAATGTTCCTACTTTTAGAGGGATGTTTGTCATTAACCACGTCAGTTTATCATCTGCTACGGAAACTTTAATGAACGCTATAACTACTGAGAAGTCCACAGGATGCTTCTTCTAATTACCTATATCCCATGAAAGAAACCATGAAAATTGGAGCAGAAACAGCATGACTTTAGTCTGAATCAAAGGACGGATCCAATCCTCAAAATGACTCTAAATTCCTTAAAATGACAGTGACGTTGGTAGCATGGCCCAGTGACGGAAGAAATATTTGAAGACAGAGCCTCATTCTTGTCTCTTGAGTAGGATCCACGTTGTCTTTGAGCTTATATTGGATGCAGAACTGATGCTTCTAATACCCCAAAGCTCCTTGTAAATGGAAGAATGATAAAATGGACATCTTGTGTCTTAAGAATATGTGGTGCTGACTTAGAGGGGCTCTCCAATCATCATATAATGTTACATGGATGAGCCCCCTGATTGGAATAAAACATTGTAAGATGGAAACACAGTATCTAGTTTTTAATGTTAGTTCTGCCCCACAAAACATCATTGTATTTACATTTTTCCAAGAAATTCTGCCTATTCTGGGCAATTATTTTGTTGGCCATGCACATTACATCAATGTTGGTTGATGCCATCGGGTTACTGAATTTAAACACTCCCTATCTGGCAAAAAATTACACCCCTCTCCACGAACAGAGCAACCATGCGTTTGGGAAGTCAGGAGCCACTGAATGACCAAGCTTAGAAAGCTGTCCACTTACTCAGGATGGCAAAAGGAAATAACATAAAAGCTGGAGTCTGACTTACATTTGGTAGTGAAGGAAAAGTTTGATATGTGTAATGGAGAGGACAACCATAAGCTGCTACGGTGTAGAAACCAGACAATAACACACTGTGTAGCCTTCATCTGTAGAATCATGGCTTGAGATAAATCAACCTGACGAAGCATTCTGCTCATCTTCCAGGCAAAGCATGTGGAGCAAACAAAAGAAAAAAGGAAAAAGTCTGGTACCGTGTTAGCCAATAGAAAACTTATCATCACTCTTATTTTGTTTCTCTTAATGAGAGCACTAAAAGGTGCAAAAGTACATCAGGAGGGGGCTGGTCCATTTTGAAGTTTATCATATGTCCTCAATTTACACCCATGATTACCAGTATATGCTTACGTTTAAAGAAGGAGAGATCTTGATTATACCTTGATTATACATTTCACATTTCAATCACAATAAGCTGCCCAATTTTCTTCCATATAGACTAATGGTTATTGGTTGGTTGGTTAGCTATGGGACTGAGCAGCATGCAATGTAAGACAGGATAAACTGGCTCCTATAATGCAAAGAAAATTGCCACAAGGGTGTCCCCAGCCTACACAAGTCCAGTGCACCAGTCTTTAAATCCAACTGCTAATCCTTATCTGTTGTGTTGAGGAATTTGGGAGGCCCACACACCAAATAAATGGTCGGCCAGGCTTGCCAAAATTGTTAGTTTCAGCTGTCATTAACCTAATACTTATGGGCAGCTGTAGGCCCCAAATTATTCTTCCTATAATAGTCCTTAAAAGGGTTGTCTATAATTTTGATATTGATGGCCTATCTTCAATATAGGCCATCAATATCAGATTGGTAAGGGTCTAACACCTACCATGTAGCTCCTGTGACGGATGTTGGAGCTGGAACTACACAGCTCTGTCCATTGTGTAGGGTGTAGGGTAGGTAGCTGGTAAGTCACTACAATGTCAGCAGCACTGTAACAACCATCTCCGTCCTTTACACATTGGTTGATGATGTAGAGGTTTAGTGCCAGCTTCTGGAACAGCTGAACAGCACAAGTGTGGAGTTTCTGAACCCTGCTGATCTGATATTGAAGGCCTAAGGCTAGGCCATCAATGTCAAAATCCTGGACAACCCCTTTAATAATATATTATGGAAAGTCGACAAAAGATTATCCTACAGATTAACTCTATAAAGATAAACATAAAAAGTTTCAGGTAGCAGCACGCCAATAATATCCAGCAGAAGGTTTATGAGCTCAGTTATATTTAAGCTGAGAACAGTCTCTGCTTCAATGTAAGGTTGATTTGTGGGATTTGATATGAATCTCGTGGCTGTATAAGAGACGTGTCGTCTGCTCTAAATACGCTGAAATCCTAGCCCCGTACACGAGGCCTGATGGGTAGATAAAATCTTTCCTAAACTCACATTAAAATGCATCATTCAGGGGTGAAAGGGGAATGAGTTTCTGTGACCTAAACAGAAAATGAAACCCTTTTTACTCAACTTTTAAGTCCAAAATGAATGTTGTCTATGAAAACAAATTGTACACGGGGGACTGGGAGCGAAAGGCCCAGCAAACAAAGGCAAAATGGATTAGAAGAAGGTTTTCGGCTTTCCAGATTGACCACAGAATGAATCAGCCCTGGTTCATTGGCTGTGTTAATCTGACTTTAGGAAAATGGGTCCACTGTGTGAAATTGCAGACCAAAGAGACGTGAGCGCTGTGGGCAAAGAAGCCGGGAATGATTCACATCCTACTTGTGTGTTTATCGGATCTCGATACCTCACTGAAGGCTCTATTAAGTAGCTGTCTCTTGTGCAATATTTTCACTTAGCATAACGGAAAGACTGTCAATGGAGCTTGCCAACCCTATTACCATACTGGCACATGAGTCAGATGTGACTGGGCAGCCACTGATCAGGCATGTACTGTATGTCACATGCCTAGAATGAAGGGTTTTGCAACATGGCCTATATGTACGTACAATGAAGAAACATGTGACAACCATCTACAACATGTAGTTTAATTTTCAGACGAAAACTAATCAGTGATCAAGAGTTTGAGAGCTCAACCTCACACTCCCACCCGTTTATTAGAATCTAGGTGGCCCTGTGAGTCTTGGATGAGCCACCCTCTACCTTGCCTGGTGGAAACAAGTGGTGGGTCACAGTGGATAACCAACATCTTTCAGCGGTGAACGTTTAGCATGCTCATCATTGGTGTTGGGCGTGAATATTCGAATCACGAATATTAATCGCGAATATCGGTACTTTGAGAATTCACGAATATTTATAGTGATATAAATTCGGAATTTCAAATATTCTAGATTTTTTTTTCCATCTTGCTTGTGGGCCAATGAGAAGGCTGCAATGTCTTTGTCTGAGCTTAGCCACATCCCTAGCAACCAATAGAAAAGTTGCCGACCCCTTACTATATAAGAACCTTCCCCAGCAGTCATGGTCTACAGTTTTTTAAAGTTCTGAGAGAGAGAGAGAGCAGTGTCACTGCTGTGCTCTATGCTTTCCACACTACAGACCATGCAGACCTGCTAAAATGAGAAGTTTCACATATTGCACCAAAATATTCTCATAATTAGTGCCGATTAGCGCAATCTCGAATATATTGGAGCACTCTATCTGCATATAAAGCCATTTTTAATGTTCTGCCGTGCCAACCATTTACTCCAGTCTCAACTTCTAGCAGCTTGGAAAATGTAGTAAAAGTGACCCACGCCTGTTTTTTATGCACATTATGCAAATATTACATTGCCGATTTTTCGCAATCAAGAAAATAATCTTGAATTAGCTAATATTCATGAAATATCTAAAATTCTAATATAGCCCCTGCCACTCATCACGTATTCCCGTATACTAAACCAGGAGACCAGCCTCAAGCCAGGTATTGGTAATACCCTTTATCTCTGTAGTCCATCCACAAAGCTCACATCAGCTGAGCTAAGGCTACTGCCTCTGAGGAATTGTCAGCAGTTCCATCTTGATCCTCAGGCGGTCATGGCCACACTCCCCTCCATCCTCCTCCAGCTCCTACCATAGATTACCCCTTCACTCCCTCCTCTTAGGCTATGTCATGGAGCAACACTCTGCACCATAATGTTGTTCTCCCTGCATCAGTGATGAGTTCTTGTAGAACATCTGGTCTGAGATGCAATTCTATCAAAGTTTTTAATTCAAGGAAGCGCTGAAACTTGGTCCAAAGGGATTGTCTCAGTAGTCTGAAAACTGATTGAAGCTGTATTATAGTTCCAATGTGCTGGGTTATGAGTGGCACTGTATCACAAAGACAGATGTCATCATGCTTTCATTCTAAGTCATCCAACCACTGGGGCCCCACTGATCAGAGTAGGAAAGGTTTCCCCCCTAACCGATGTTGCCTGGTTCACTGTTTCACCTAATCTCCAGTCCAGTGACTAGAATAGATGAACTGATTTAAAATGTTTAATTCTTCAAAAGTGAAGTTTAAACCTAACACCAGCACACAAAAATGTCACGAGTCTCAAACTAACTCTCAAATGTATGAGTCCTGAAATTGGCCAATTTTGTTGAAGATATGACTAGAGTTGAGCGAACACCTGGATGTTCGGGTTCGAGAAGTTCGGCCGAACATCCCGGAAATGTTCGGGTTCGGGATCCGAACCCGATCCGAACTTCGTCCCGAACCCGAACCCCATTGAAGTCAATGGGGACCCGAACTTTTCGGCACTAAAAAGGCTGTAAAACAGCCCAGGAAAGAGCTAGAGGGCTGCAAAAGGCAGCAACATGTAGGTAAATCCCCTGCAAACAAATGTGGATAGGGAAATGAATTAAAATAAAAATTAAATAAATAAAAATTAACCAAAATCAATTGGAGAGAGGTTCCATAGCAGAGAATCTGGCTTCCCGTCACCCACCACTGGAACAGTCCATTCTCAGATATTTAGGCCCCGGCACCCAGGCAGAGGAGAGAGGTCCCGTAACAGAGAATCTGTCTTCATGTCAGCAGAGAATTAGTCTGCATGTCATAGCAGAGAATGAGGCTTCACGTCAGCCACCACTGCAACAGTCCATTGGCATATATTTAGGCCCAGCACCCAGGCAGAGGAGGGAGGTCCCGTAACAGAGAATCTGTCTTCATGTCAGCAGAGAATTAGTCTGCATGTCATAGCAGAGAATGAGGCTTCACGTCAGCCACCACTGCAACAGTCCATTGGCATATATTTAGGCCCAGCACACACACAGGCAGAGGAGAGAGGTCCCGTAACAGAGAATCTGGCTTCATGTCAGCAGAGAATCAGTCTGCATGTCATAGCAGAGAATGAGGCTTCACGTCAGCCACCACTGCAACAGTCCATTGGCATATATTTAGGCCCAGCACACACACAGGCAGAGGAGAGAGGTCCCGTAACAGAGAATCTGGCTTCATGTCAGCAGAGAATCAGTCTGCATGTCATAGCAGAGAATGAGGCTTCACGTCAGCCACCACTGCAACAGTCCATTGGCATATATTTAGGCCCAGCACCCAGGCAGAGGAGGGAGGTCCCGTAACAGAGAATCTGTCTTCATGTCAGCAGAGAATTAGTCTGCATGTCATAGCAGAGAATGAGGCTTCACGTCAGCCACCACTGCAACAGTCCATTGGCATATATTTAGGCCCAGCACACACACAGGCAGAGGAGAGAGGTCCCGTAACAGAGAATCTGGCTTCATGTCAGCAGAGAATCAGTCTGCATGTCATAGCAGAGAATGAGGCTTCACGTCAGCCACCACTGCAACAGTCCATTGGCATATATTTAGGCCCAGCACACACACAGGCAGAGGAGAGAGGTCCCGTAACAGAGAATCTGGCTTCATGTCAGCAGAGAATCAGTCTGCATGTCATAGCAGAGAATGAGGCTTCACGTCAGCCACCACTGCAACAGTCCATTGGCATATATTTAGGCCCAGCACCCAGGCAGAGGAGGGAGGTCCCGTAACAGAGAATCTGTCTTCATGTCAGCAGAGAATTAGTCTGCATGTCATAGCAGAGAATGAGGCTTCACGTCAGCCACCACTGCAACAGTCCATTGGCATATATTTAGGCCCAGCACCCAGGCAGAGGAGGGAGGTCCCGTAACAGAGAATCTGTCTTCATGTCAGCAGAGAATTAGTCTGCATGTCATAGCAGAGAATGAGGCTTCACGTCAGCCACCACTGGAACAGTCCATTCTCAGATATTTAGGCCCCGGCACCCAGGCAGAGGAGAGAGGTCCCGTAACAGAGAATCTGTCTTCATGTCAGCAGAGAATTAGTCTGCATGTCATAGCAGAGAATGAGGCTTCACGTCAGCCACCACTGCAACAGTCCATTGGCATATATTTAGGCCCAGCACCCAGGCAGAGGAGAGAGGTCCCGTAACAGACAATCTGGCTTCATGTCAGCAGAGAATCAGTCTGCATGTCATAGCAGAGAATCAGGCTTCACGTCACCCACCACTGCAACAGTCCATTGTCATAAATTTAGGCCCAGCACTAGTGTTGAGCGGCATGTCCCATATTCGAATTCGCGAAATTTTGTGAATATTCGAAAGAATATTCGTAAAATATTCGCGATTATTCAAATTCGTTATTATTTCGCATATGCGATAATTCGAATTATCGCATAATACATATGCTATGCAAAATTCACATGTGCGCTAATGAAATCGCCTTACGAAGATTCGCAACTCAATTCAATCACTAATGTATGAATGCAATGCCCTTTGCCTCTGTTCTGGGACAAGTGTAGATATTCGCATGTGCGCTAATAAAATCGCCTTACGAAGATTCGCACCTCAATCACTTTCTAGGGAATGTGAGACTTTTGGGAATCAATCGAGATACAGTGGGGGGTGATGACAGTAGTTGACAGAGTACAGATCAATGTAATCTGTAAGGTGGAAAGTAAAATAAAAAATACGAATATTCGTAAATCGACTTTTACGAAGTTCTACGTATTCGCGAATATGGTGCTATACTATATGAATGCACAGGCCTTTGCCTCTCTGTTCTGGGGACAAGTGTAGATATTTGCATTTGCGTTAATAAAATCGCCTTACGAAGATTCGCAGCTCAATTCAATCACTAATGTATGAATGCAAAGCCCTTTGCCTCTGTTCTGGGACAAGTGTAGATATTCGCATGTGCGCTAATAAAATCGCCTTACGAAGATTCGCAACTCAATTCACTAATGTATGAATGCAAAGCCCTTTGCCTCTGTTCTGGGACGTGCCGATATTCGCATGTGCGCTAATAAAATCGCCTTACGAAGATTCGCGCCTCAATCACTTTCTAGGCAATGTGAGTAAGATCTGAGCTGTTGGACCTTTGGGAAACAATCAATTATATGTGTACTGTAATTTTGTGGGGGGGGGGGGGGAAACAAAAAACGAATATTCGTTTTTACGAATATATAGCACTATATTCGAAATATTCGCGAAATCGCGAAGTTGCGATATTCGCGAAAAAAATTTGCTTTTCGAATATTCGCGCTCAACACTACCCAGCACCCAGGCAGAGGAGAGAGGTCCCGTAACAGAGAATCTGGCTTCATGTCAGCAGAGAATCAGTCTTCATATCATAGCAGAGAATCAGGCTTCACGTCACCCACCACTGTAAGAGTCAATTTTCATAAATTTAGGCCCAGAACCCAGGCAGAGGAGAAAGGTCCCGTAACAGACAATCTGGCTTCATGTCAGCAGAGAATCAGTCTTCATATCATAGCAGAGAATCAGGCTTCACGTCACCCACCACTGCAACAGTCAATTGTCATAAATTTAGGCCCAGCACCCAGGCAGAGGAGAGAGCTCCCGTAACAGAGGATCTGGCTTCATGTCAGCAGAGAATCAGTCTGCATGTCATAGCAGAGAATGAGGCTTCACGTCACCCACCACTGCAACAGTCCATTGGCATATATTTAGGCCTAGCACACAGGCAGAGCAGAGAGGTCCCGTAACAGACAATCTGGCTTCATGTCAGCAGAGAATCAGTCTGCATGTCATAGCAGAGAATGAGGCTTCACGTCACCCACCACTGCAACAGTCCATTGGCATATATTTAGGCCTAGCACACAGGCAGAGCAGAGAGGTCCCGTAACAGACAATCTGGCTTCATGTCAGCAGAGAATCAGTCTGCATGTCATAGCAGAGAATGAGGCTTCACGTCACCCACCACTGCAACAGTCCATTGGCATATATTTAGGCCTAGCACACAGGCAGAGCAGAGAGGTCCCGTAACAGACAATCTGGCTTCATGTCAGCAGAGAATCAGTCTGCATGTCATAGCAGAGAATGAGGCTTCACGTCACCCACCACTGCAACAGTCCATTGGCATATATTTAGGCCTAGCACACAGGCAGAGCAGAGAGGTCCCGTAACAGACAATCTGGCTTCATGTCAGCAGAGAATCAGTCTGCATGTCATAGCAGAGAATGAGGCTTCACGTCACCCACCACTGCAACAGTCCATTGGCATATATTTAGGCCTAGCACACAGGCAGAGCAGAGAGGTCCCGTAACAGACAATCTGGCTTCATGACAGCAGAGAATCAGTCTGCATGTCATAGCAGAGAATGAGGCTTCACGTCAGCCACCACTGCAACAGTCCATTGGCATATATTTAGGCCTAGCACACAGGCAGAGCAGAGAGGTCCCGTAACAGACAATCTGGCTTCATGACAGCAGAGAATCAGTCTGCATGTCATAGCAGAGAATCAGGCTTCACGTCAGCCACCACTGCAACAGTCCATTGTCATAAATTTAGGCCCAGCACCCAGGCAGAGGAGAGAGGTCCCGTAACAGAGAATCTGGCTTCATGTCAGCAGAGAATCAGTCTTCATATCATAGCAGAGAATCAGGCTTCACGTCACCCACCACTGTAAGAGTCAATTTTCATAAATTTAGGCCCAGAACCCAGGCAGAGGAGAAAGGTCCCGTAACAGACAATCTGGCTTCATGTCAGCAGAGAATCAGTCTTCATATCATAGCAGAGAATCAGGCTTCACGTCACCCACCACTGCAACAGTCAATTTTCATAAATTTAGGCCCAGAACCCAGGCAGAGGAGAAAGGTCCCGTAACAGACAATCTGGCTTCATGTCAGCAGAGAATCAGTCTTCATATCATAGCAGAGAATCAGGCTTCACGTCACCCACCACTGCAACAGTCAATTGTCATAAATTTAGGCCCAGCACCCAGGCAGAGGAGAGAGCTCCCGTAACAGAGGATCTGGCTTCATGTCAGCAGAGAATCAGTCTGCATGTCATAGCAGAGAATGAGGCTTCACGTCACCCACCACTGCAACAGTCCATTGGCATATATTTAGGCCTAGCACACAGGCAGAGGAGAGGTTCATTCAACTTTGGGTAGCCTCGCAATATAATGGTAAAATGAAAATAAAAATAGGATTGAATGAGGAAGTGCCCTGGAGTCCAATAATATATGGTTATGGGGAGGTAGTTAATGTCTAATCTGGACAAGGGACGGACAGGTCCTGTGGGATCCATGCCTGGTTCATTTTTATGAACGTCAGCTTGTCCACATTGGCTGTAGACAGGCGGCTGCGTTTGTCTGTAATGACGCCCCCTGCCGTGCTGAATACACGTTCAGACAAAACGCTGGCTGCCGGGCAGGCCAGCACCTCCAAGGCATAAAAGGCTAGCTCTGGCCACGTGGACAATTTAGAGACCCAGAAGTTGAATGGGGCCGAACCATCAGTCAGTACGTGGAGGGGTGTGCACACGTACTGTTCCACCATGTTAGTGAAATGTTGCCTCCTGCTAACACGTTGCGTATCAGGTGGTGGTGCAGTTAGCTGTGGCGTGTTGACAAAAGTTTTCCACATCTCTGCCATGCTAACCCTGCCCTCAGAGGAGCTGGCCGTGACACAGCTGCCTTGGCGACCTCTTGCTCCTCCTCTGCCTTGGCCTTGGGCTTCCACTTGTTCCCCTGTGACATTTGGGAATGCTCTCAGTAGCGTGTCTACCAACGTGCGCTTGTACTCGCGCATCTTCCTATCACGCTCCAGTGCAGGAAGTAAGGTGGGCACATTGTCTTTGTAGCGTGGATCCAGCAGGGTGGCAACCCAGTAGTCCGCACAGGTTAAAATGTGGGCAACTCTGCTGTCGTTGCGCAGGCACTGCAGCATGTAGTCGCTCATGTGTGCCAGGCTGCCCAGGGATAAGGACAAGCTGTCCTCTGTGGGAGGCGTATCGTCATCGTCCTGCCTTTCCCCCCAGCCACGCACCAGTGATGGACCCGAGCTGCGTTGGGTGCCACCCCGCTGTGACCATGCTTCATCCTCATCCTCCTCCACCTCCTCCTCATCCTCGTCCTCCTCGTCCTCCAGTAGTGGGCCCTGGCTGGCCACATTTGTACCTGGCCTCTGCTGTTGCCAAAAACCTCCCTCTGAGTCACTTCGAAGAGACTGGCCTGAAAGTGCTAAAAATGACCCCTCTTCCTCCTCCTCCTCCTCCTCCTCCTGGGCCACCTCCTCTTCCATCATCGCCCTAAGTGTTTTCTCAAGGAGACATAGAAGTGGTATTGTAACGCTGATAACGGTGTCATCGCCACTGGCCATGTTGGTGGAGTACTCGAAACAGCGCAACAGGGCACACAGGTCTCGCATGGAGGCCCAGTCATTGGTGGTGAAGTGGTGCTGTTCTGTAGTGCGACTGACCCGTGCGTGCTGCAGCTGAAACTCCACTATGGCCTGCTGCTGCTCGCACAGTCTGTCCAGCATGTGCAAGGTGGAGTTCCACCTGGTGGGCACGTCGCATATGAGGCGGTGAGCGGGAAGGCCGAAGTTACGCTGTAGCGCAGACAGGCGAGCAGCAGCAGGATGTGAACGCCGGAAGCGCGAACAGACGGCCCGCACTTTATGCAGCAGCTCTGACATGTCGGGGTAGTTGTGAATGAACTTCTGCACCACCAAATTCAGCACATGCGCCAAGCAAGGGATGTGCGTCAAATTGGCTAGTCCCAGAGCTGCAACGAGATTTCGCCCATTATCACACACCACCAGGCCGGGCTTGAGGCTCACCGGCAGCAACCACTCGTCGGTCTGTTGTTCTATACCCCGCCACAACTCCTGTGCGGTGTGGGGCCTGTCCCCCAAACATATGAGTTTCAGAATGGCCTGCTGACGTTTACCCCGGGCTGTGCTGAAGTTGGTGGTGAAGGTGTGTGGCTGACTGGATGAGCAGGTGGAAGAAGAGGAGGAGGAAGCCGAGAAGGAGGAGGTGGCAACAGGAGGCAAAGAATGTTGCCCTGCGATCCTTGGCGGCGGAAGGACGTGCGCCAAACAGCTCTCCGCCTGGGGCCCAGCTGCCACTACATTTACCCAGTGTGCAGTTAGGGAGATATAGCGTCCCTGGCCGTGCTTACTGGTCCACGTATCTGTGGTTAGGTGGACCTTGCTACAGATGGCGTTGCGCAGTGCACACTTGATTTTATCGGATACTTGGTTGTGCAGGGAAGGCACGGCTCTCTTGGAGAAGTAGTGCCGGCTGGGAACAACATACTGTGGGACAGCAAGCGACATGAGCTGTTTGAAGCTGTCTGTGTCCACCAGCCTAAATGACAGCATTTCATAGGCCAGTAGTTTAGAAATGCTGGCATTCAGGGCCAGGGATCGAGGGTGGCTAGGTGGGAATTTACGCTTTCTATCAAATGTTTGTGAGATGGAGAGCTGAACGCTGGCGTGTGACATGGTTGAGACGCTTGGTGACGGAGGTGGTGGTGGTGGTGTTGGTGGTACATCCCCTGTTTGCTGGGCGGCAGGTGCCAACGTTCCTCCAGAGGCGGAGGAAGAGGCCGAGGCGGCAGCAGCAGAATAGGCCGAGGCGGCAGCAGCAGAAGAGGTAGCAGGGGGAGCCTGAGTGACTTCCTTGGTTTTAAGGTGTTTACTCCACTGCAGTTCATGCTTTGCATGCAGGTGCCTGGTCATGCAGGTTGTGCTCAGGTTCAGAACGTTAATGCCTCGCTTCAGGCTCTGATGGCACAGCGTGCAAACCACTCGGGTCTTGTCGTCAGCACATTGTTTGAAGAAGTGCCATGCCAGGGAACTCCTTGAAGCTGCCTTTGGGGTGCTCGGTCCCAGATGGCGGCGGTCAGTAGCAGGCGGAGTCTCTTGGCGGCGGGTGTTCTGCTTTTGCCCACTGCTCCCTCTTTTGCTACGCTGTTGGCTCGGTCTCACCACTGCCTCTTCCTCCGAACTGTGAAAGTCAGTGGCACGACCTTCATTCCATGTGGGGTCTAGGACCTCATCGTCCCCTGCATCGTCTTCCACCCAGTCTTGATCCCTGACCTCCTGTTCAGTCTGCACACTGCAGAAAGACGCAGCAGTTGGCACCTGTGTTTCGTCATCATCAGAGACATGCTGAGGTGGTATTCCCATGTCCTCATCATCAGGAAACATAAGTGGTTGTGCGTCAGTGCATTCTATGTCTTTCACCGCTGGGGAAGGGCTAGGTGGATGCCCTTGGGAAACCCTGCCAGCGGAGTCTTCAAACAGCATAAGAGACTGCTGCATAACTTGAGGCTGAGACAGTTTCCCTGGTATGCATGGGGGTGATGTGACAGACTGATGGGGTTGGTTTTCAGGCGCCATCTGTGCGCTTTCTGCAGAAGACTGGGTGGGAGATAATGTGAATGTGCTGGATCCACTGTCGGCCACCCAATTGACTAATGCCTGTACCTGCTCAGGCCTTACCATCCTTAGAACGGCATTGGGCCCCACCATATATCGCTGTAAATTCTGGCGGCTACTGGGACCTGAGGTAGTTGGTACACTAGGACGTGTGGATGTGGCAGAACGGCCACGTCCTCTCCCAGCACCAGAGGGTCCACTAACACCACCACGACCATGTCCACGTCCGCGTCCCTTACTAGATGTTTTTCTCATTGTTATGGTTCACCACAACAACAAATATATTATTTGGCCCAATGTATTGTATTCAAATTCAGCGGGATATAAATTTGAGGCCTAGTATTTAGGCGCTGGGTGACCGGTATGGATTTAGTGACAGAATTAGACTTGGAAATGCACAGAAGCGTGTGTGTGTGAAGTTATTCTGAATGACCCAATGTGCACCTTGAATATTATATACCCTTTTAGGGATAGATTTCAAATAGCTCTGATATAGCAGAAACCACTAAATTATGAAATTGCTAAATTGGGAATTGTACTTCAACCCAGAACAAAAAATGTGCTTTGACGGACACTAAATATCTTGCCCAGCAACAACAGTACAACGGTGGGTAACGAGAGATTTAGAGGGAATTAAATTTGAGGCCTAGTATTTAGGCGCTGGGTCACCGGTATGGATTTAGTGACAGAATTAGACTTGGAAATACACAGTAGCGGGTGTGTGTGAAGTTATTCTGAATGACCCTATGTGCACCTTCAATATTATATACCCTTTTAGGGATAGATTTCAAATAGCTCTGATATAGCAGAAACCACTAAATTATGAAATTGCTAAATTGGGAATTGTACTTCAACCCAGAACAAAAAATGTGCTTTGACGGACACTAAATATCTTGCCCAGCAACAACAGTACAGCGGTGGGTAACGAGAGATTTAGAGGGAATTAAATTTGAGGCCTAGTATTTAGGCGCTGGGTCACCGGTATGGATTTAGTGACAGAATTAGACTTGGAAATGCACAGAAGCGTGTGTGTGAAGTTATTCTGAATGACCCAATGTGCACCTTCAATATTATATACCCTTTTTGGGATAGATTTCAAATAGCTCTGATATAGCAGGAACCACTAAATTATGAAATTGCTAAATTGGGAATTGTACTTCAACCCAGAACAAAAAATGTGCTTTGACGGGCACTAAATAACTTTCCCAGCTACAACAGGACAACGGTAACGAGAGATTTAGAGGGATTTAAATTTGAGGCCTAGTATTTAGGCGCTGGGTGACAGGTATGGGTTTAGTGACAGAATTAGACTTGGAAATACACAGTAGCGGGTGTGTGTGAAGTTATTCTGAATGACCCTATGTGCACCTTCAATATTATATACCCTTTTAGGGATAGATTTCAAATAGCTCTGATATAGCAGAAACCACTAAATTATGAAATTGCTAAATTGGGAATTGTACTTCAACCCAGAACAAAAAATGTGCTTTGACGGACACTAAATATCTTGCCCAGCAACAACAGTACACCGGTGGGTAACGAGAGATTTAGAGGGAATTAAATTTGAGGCCTAGTATTTAGGCGCTGGGTCACCGGTATGGATTTAGTGACAGAATTAGACTTGGAAATACACAGTAGCGGGTGTGTGTGAAGTTATTCTGAATGACCCTATGTGCACCTTCAATATTATATACCCTTTTTGGGATAGATTTCAAATAGCTCTGATATAGCAGGAACCACTAAATTATGAAATTGCTAAATTGGGAATTGTACTTCAACCCAGAACAAAAAATGTGCTTTGACGGGCACTAAATAACTTTCCCAGCTACAACAGGACAACGGTAACGAGAGATTTAGAGGGATTTAAATTTGAGGCCTAGTATTTAGGCGCTGGGTGACAGGTATGGGTTTAGTGACAGAATTAGACTTGGAAATACACAGTAGCGGGTGTGTGTGAAGTTATTCTGAATGACCCTATGTGCACCTTCAATATTATATACCCTTTTTGGGATAGATTTCAAATAGCTCTGATATAGCAGAAACCACTAAATTATGAAATTGCTAAATTGGGAATTGTACTTCAACCCAGAACAAAAAATGTGCTTTGACGGACACTAAATATCTTGCCCAGCAACAACAGTACAGCGGTGGGTAACGAGAGATTTAGAGGGAATTAAATTTGAGGCCTAGTATTTAGGCGCTGGGTCACCGGTATGGATTTAGTGACAGAATTAGACTTGGAAATACACAGTAGCGGGTGTGTGTGAAGTTACTCTGAATGACCCTATGTGCACCTTCAATATTATATACCCTTTTTGGGATAGATTTCAAAGAGCTCTGATATAGCAGGAACCACTAAATTATGAAATTGCTAAATTGGGAATTGTATTTCAACCCAGAACAAGAAATGTGCTTGAACGGACACTAAATAACTCGCCCAGCTACAGCACTAGGGACAGATTTAGCTGGATATAAATTTGAGGCCTAGTATTTAGGCGCTGGGTGACAGGTATGGGTTTAGTGACAGAATTAGACTTGGAAATACACAGTAGCGGGTGTGTGTGAAGTTATTCTGAATGACCCTATGTGCACCTTCAATATTATATACCCTTTTAGGGATAGATTTCAAATAGCTCTGATATAGCAGAAACCACTAAATTATGAAATTGCTAAATTGGGAATTGTACTTCAACCCAGAACAAAAAATGTGCTTTGACGGACACTAAATATCTTGCCCAGCAACAACAGTACAGCGGTGGGTAACGAGAGATTTAGAGGGAATTAAATTTGAGGCCTAGTATTTAGGCGCTGGGTCACCGGTATGGATTTAGTGACAGAATTAGACTTGGAAATACACAGTAGCGGGTGTGTGTGAAGTTATTCTGAATGACCCTATGTGCACCTTCAATATTATATACCCTTTTTGGGATAGATTTCAAATAGCTCTGATATAGCAGGAACCACTAAATTATGAAATTGCTAAATTGGGAATTGTACTTCAACCCAGAACAAAAAATGTGCTTTGACGGGCACTAAATAACTTTCCCAGCTACAACAGGACAACGGTAACGAGAGATTTAGAGGGATTTAAATTTGAGGCCTAGTATTTAGGCGCTGGGTGACAGGTATGGGTTTAGTGACAGAATTAGACTTGGAAATACACAGTAGCGGGTGTGTGTGAAGTTATTCTGAATGACCCTATGTGCACCTTCAATATTATATACCCTTTTTGGGATAGATTTCAAATAGCTCTGATATAGCAGAAACCACTAAATTATGAAATTGCTAAATTGGGAATTGTACTTCAACCCAGAACAAAAAATGTGCTTTGACGGACACTAAATATCTTGCCCAGCAACAACAGTACAGCGGTGGGTAACGAGAGATTTAGAGGGAATTAAATTTGAGGCCTAGTATTTAGGCGCTGGGTCACCGGTATGGATTTAGTGACAGAATTAGACTTGGAAATACACAGTAGCGGGTGTGTGTGAAGTTACTCTGAATGACCCTATGTGCACCTTCAATATTATATACCCTTTTTGGGATAGATTTCAAAGAGCTCTGATATAGCAGGAACCACTAAATTATGAAATTGCTAAATTGGGAATTGTATTTCAACCCAGAACAAGAAATGTGCTTGAACGGACACTAAATAACTCGCCCAGCTACAGCACTAGGGACAGATTTAGCTGGATATAAATTTGAGGCCTAGTATTTAGGCGCTGGGTGACCGGTATGGATTTAGTGACAGAATTAGACTGGGATATGGCCAAAAAATGAACAGACTATTGCTGGTTAAATGCACTTGGTGTGACAGCTTCACCCTGATGTAGGCTTTAGCCAAAAAACAACCACACCATTGAGGGTTAAATGCACTTGGTGACAGGCGCAGCTTGCCCCTGATTTTGTATATGGCCAAAAAATGAACAGACTATTGCTGGTTAAATGCACTTGGTGTGACAGCTTCACCCTGATGTAGGCTTTAGCCAAAAAACAACCACACCATTGAGGGTTAAATGCACTTGGTGACAGGCGCAGCTTGCCCCTGATTTTGTATATGGCCAAAAAATGAACAGACTATTGCTGGTTAAATGCACTTGGTGTGACAGCTTCACCCTGATGTAGGCTTTAGCCAAAAAACAACCACACCATTGAGGGTTAAATGCACTTGGTGACAGGCGCAGCTTGCCCCTGATTTTGTATATGGCCAAAAAATGAACAGACTATTGCTGGTTAAATGCACTTGGTGTCACAGCTTCACCCTGATGTAGGCTTTAGCCAAAAAACAACCACACCATTGAGGGTTAAATGCACTTGGTCGCAGCTTGTGCTGGCGCACCACAAGACACAAAATGGCCGCCGATCACCCCAGAAAAATGAGACTGACAAACGGTCTGTGCAGCCTAAAAACAGTGAGCAATTGAGGATCAGCAGCTCAATGATCCACAGCTGCAGATCGATCAGTTAATCAAGTCCTTTGGAGGAGTTAATCTGCCTAATCTCGCCCTACTGTCGCAGCCGCAACCTCTCCCTACGCTAATCAGAGCAGAGTGACGGGCGGCGCTATGTGACTCCAGCTTAAATAGAGGCTGGGTCACATGGTGCTCTGGCCAATCACAGCCATGCCAATAGTAGGCATGGCTGTGATGGCCTCTTGGGGCAAGTAGTATGACGCTTGTTGATTGGCTGCTTTGCAGCCTTTCAAAAAGCGCCAAGAAAGCGTCACAAAAGCGCGAAGAAAGCGACGAACACCGAACCCGAACCCGGACTTTTACGAAAATGTCCGGGTTCGGGTCCGTGTCACGGACACCCCAAAATTCGGTACGAACCCGAACTATACAGTTCGGGTTCGCTCATCCCTAGATATGACCTATGATGAATATATTACCTGGAATGAAGATATGTTCTTTGATGAAGATATGAACTTAGATAAAGATAGGGCCTTTGATGAAGACCTGATCTATGATGGAGAATATATGGCCTGTTATGAAGATATAGGGAGGGGATTTATAATTAGGGAAATATTTGAAGCCATTTTTGCTAGTGTCTGTGTTGATGTATTTAATACCACGTTTGATTAATTTGTCTTATCCTTAAACCTAACACTTTTGTCTAGAAAAACGACTCCAGTTTTCCTACTCCACCTTTCTACTGGAGAGAGACTACAACATTTTTGTAACTTAAAAAAAAAATTTTAAATCTCGGTGATAAATCTGGAGTGACACTTATTAACATAGTTTCCCATGCTCACTTTCCCACCCATATTTCAAAAAATGCTAAAAGTTCCAAAATTGTTACACAAGTGAGGCCAAAAAAGGCACAATGAAGATATCACCTATGATGAAGATCTAGCAGGTAATGAAGAAATCATCTGGGGTGAAGTTATCGCCTGTGATGGCGATATGACTTTTAATGAAAACATTGGTACATAAGGGTTATGACCCCCAAAAACGAACAGTTCTAATCTGGAGTAACATGACTATAGGTAGCAGCTCACATAGGTACTGATGGTCAAAGTGTTTGGGATTACTGTATGGGCAAGATGGTGTCTCTGCAGTGTTCAATAGTAGGTACAGTATTGAAGTATATTGGAGTGACAATATGATGCCAAGTATACCAATACATTGAGTTTGAGGGTTGGTTGTAATTTGACATAATTGGGGTGTGACAGTATTCTTTCTCGGAGGGTTTCCCATTTATCTCTATTCAGCTAAGAAGGTATGCAAATCAGCTCTTAGCAAGCTCTGCCTCTGATGCTACCAGATATAAGGTAGTTGTCCTATAAGTCAATGTTTCATGACTTTGATAATAACTAAGCCAGTGCCTCATCTGCAGACAGCTATTTCAGGGGGATTGCCCCTCATCAGTGAAACTCCCCTGAGTTTTTCCATAGCAGAAAAAAGCTGATCATTGGGTCCACGACAGTCCCTCTAGCTTCATGGCTTTATTACAACCAGTAGACTTCCACAGCTGGGATATTTCAACCTAAAGAAATACATAAATGTGGAATCAGTCAGAAGCTTGGACCAGAATCACTTTGTTTTGGGCACTGGTTTGGGTTGGTAGGATTGGAGTTAATATATATAGCCCGGTTTAGCCTCATTGCTCAATGTTTAAGCTGCAACAGGTCTTCATGCAAACTCAGATCACCTGCCACTTTGACTTTGCCGGTGCATAATGAAATATTTCCGTGCAAGGTGCAAAACTACTTATATAAAAAACTACTTAAACTTCATCTGTCATCATCCTCACCCTCCACCGTGAAACTCAGACTATGGAAGGAGGTCCACGTCTGAGGTCTTCTCACCCGGGCAAGAGCAACTTAAAGGAAGGGTATGATGAATTACTTTAATGGAGATAAATTGATGACATCCTGTGTTTCTTCGGCTACGGCCTGTTGGTTTGTTTATAATCCTGGACATATTCTGTCATTACGCTCCTTAAGTGTTTTACAATGTTGTATGTTGATCTCTTAGATACATATTTGTCTTGGCAACAGATGATGAGAGATTGTTGGTTGGACTTTTTGACCAGTAAGTTACTGATTTTAGGGCCCCTGGCCTGTCTGTTATGTTTACCTTGGTCTTCTACAATGATAGATGGTAGAACAGACCCATAATCTAGCCTCGATCGTCTCTGGAGATACTTAATGGTCATTTAAATTCATTCAGTTCTTCCTGAACACAGATCTGGTATATGAATTGAATGAACATCAGGCCTCTAAAAGTGAATCCTGCTGGCAGAAATGTATTTATTAGGGTCATAAATCAGAGGTGCAGAGCTCTTGACATCCATGAAAAATAACTTCGGACTTTGGAGGGGGAGAATAGGATTCGAGCCTGTGGATGAAGACAGTGGTCTCACTGTGGTGGATGGAGCATATGTGTCTCCCTCAGCCTCCGCTACCTTCAGTGAATCACTGATTAGTTGTTTATTTTGCTTGAATTTAATCCATCCAAAGGGAATGTTTCAGTATTTGCGGTCTGTGAGCGAACATGCAGCAAGCGTATTTGTGTCCTTCAGTCCACACGATACTATGAGTAATTGCTGTGAGTTGGAATATTGGACATTTCAACCGTTGTGTTAAATCATGTCGAAGATCAACTTTTTTTTTAATAGGTACAGCGACGTAGTCTAGACCATGGATGGTGAGCTGAACAGATTGTAAAGTCTTCATCCTATTGAAGCTTATTCTCTTTAGTAAGATGTTACTGGTATTGCAGCTTTGCTCTATTGAATTGAATAGGGGCTGAGCTGTAACATCACTTACAATCTGCGAATGGTCATGGCATTGTTTCTAGAAGAAAGCAACCATCTCTTCTAATTCTGTTCAATTTCATTAAACATAGTTCAAACATATCAGAATCAGTACTAAAGTACTGATTATTTTGGCAATGGTGGTGGCATTGGCTCCACCATGGTGCACTCAAGTAGGGAATGTTGATTGCTACAGTTCTGCTCTTTCAGCACCTCCTTAAGTCCTGCTCAATGATGCCGGTGTGTTTCTTACAGCTTGCAGTATCATGGCAATCCTGCTCTTCAAGCTGAGTGCACTTAGCACCAGCAACAACTCCCTCATAACACATGGATGTAGCATAGACAAACTGTTTGAATTTTGACAGGCCACATACTCAAAGAGTGCTCTCCTACCCGGTAACATGGTCTCCACTTCCCATCTTCTTTAGCTAAAAGGACATTCCTTAAATACTTTTTGCCACCAGGTTCTTGTGAGGAACGCATTGTCCTTCCATCCATGCATTCTCATGTCTAATTGGGCCATACACCATGTTGCTCTTCACCAATCTTAGCATCTGGGGTCAGACTTCCCTAATAATATGCTGATTGGGCACAGCTGTATGCATTGGAGAACCACCATTCCCTTACAGGATATGCAGCCTGTCACGGATGATGTTGCAGATAGCTGGAAGTTATGAATAAACATCCGACTGGCTTGATCCCAAACTAAGGAGCATATAGGTGACCCCTATAAAACCCTAAGAGCTCACCCTGACTGCTAAGCACATACAAGGGTCTCAAAGGTAGACAATTGTATGCCCCAGTACCTAAGACTGTTTGACACCCGAAAACCCTATAATAGTGAGGGGACACGACCACCGACTCCCTGCACTTCATACGGAGGGAGTCAGGGTCACCTAGAATCAAGCCAGCAAGGAAACACAATACATGAAAGGACTTATCTGAACAAGCAGCAGCAGAAGTCTCCAGCAGTGAACACTTCAATCCAGGAAGTAGTATAAACCGCAAAGTGAGGCAGTATGGGAGGGAATATAAAGGAAAGAGGATTAGTCTAAATAGGTGACACCTGGGAGAAGGAAATCAGATGAGCAAGTGAAACCAAAACAAAGAACATCATGCAAGAGGTAGAGAAGGATGTCTGTCAGACCTTCTCACAGAAGTGGCGGTGACACAGCCACAGCAGCATCGATAGCCTGAGGACCTGCACAGGCATGGACATGTGACCAGAGATCCTTCTCCCATATGACACAATGTAACAAACACCTGGTTTGTTACTAGAGAAAGCTCTGATATACAGTAAAGAACACTGCATTTGTGCCAGGTGGATTTGATCATGTATAACCTGTAAAGAAGGATTTATTCATTCACTGACAACAAGTAAAAATATCTGAAATGAAACACAACATATGTCACAAATTTTCAGAATTTGTCATTGTGCAATGATTATGCTTTAATGATATGAAATAAGGATAAAATCTCTAACCTGAAGCGGTGGCGGATCCAGAGCCTGGTCTCGGGAGGGGCACTTTCAGATTATTTTCTGTCCGCCGCCACAAAACAATGGTGCTTATAGAACAGACTACACAGTGTAGGCTATATGTGTATAACAAACATATTTCACATGAAAACTTACAGTTACTTGGCTTGGCCCTTGGAGATCTCGGACGCCACTTCCACACTTTGTCCGGGGGCTCGGCGGAGCTGATGTGTTTTATCCTAATGAGAAAGATTTCATAATAAGGATTTGGAGAAGGGGCAGAGGGATAGCAGAGCAGGGAGAGGCTGGTGCTGCTACTAGGGGGTCATACCATGGGGGAGTAATAAAGCCCACCATAATGCCCCCCCCCAGTAGTAATAATTCTCCTTATAATGTGACAGTGCAAAAAATACCCCCTTGTAATGCCCCCAGTTGAGCTAATGTCCCCATAGTGCCCCCATAATGTGCCAGTATAAAATACCCCTATACAGTGCCCCTAGTAAATGACCCCATAGTGCTCCACACCCTCCTTCCTCCTAGTGCCCCCCATAATGTACCAGTATAAAATGCTCCAGTAGATGCCCTCAGTGTCCCCCATAATTTGCAAGTATAAAATACCCCTTCTTAGTGCCCCCCGTAGATGACCCCATAGTACTCCTCTCCCCCCTTCCCCATAGTACCCACCATAATGTGTCCCAGTATAAAATTGTACTGTACAGAGAGCCCATATAAAATACCCCTTCTTTGTGGCCTCAGTAGAGGCCCCTATAGTGCCCCCAATCATGTGCCAGTATTAACAGCCCCCCCTGTGCCAGTAATAATAGCCCCCTATGCCTGTAATAGCAGCCCCCCTGTGCCAGTAATAGCAGCCCCCAGTAATAACAGACCCCCTGTGCCAGTAATAACAGCCCCCAGTAATAACAGCCCTTCTGTGCCAGTAATAACAGCCCCCAGTAATAACAGCCCCCAGTAATAATAGCCCCCCTTTGCCAGTAATAACAGCCCCCGCCAGTAATAACAGCCCCCAGGTGCCAGTAATAACAGGCTTCTCTTTGCCAGTAATAACAGCCCCCCCTTTGCCAGTAATAACAGCCCCCGCCAGTAATAACAGCCCCCCCTTTGCCAGTAATAACAGCCTCCCATTTGCCAGTAATAACAGCCCCCCCTTTGCCAGTAATAACAGCCCCCCATTTGCCAGTAATAACAGCCCCCTTTGCCAGTAATAACAGCCCCCGCCAGTAATAACAGCCCCCTTTTGCCAGTAATAACAGCCCCCCCTTTGCCAGTAATAACAGCCCCCCTTTGCCAGTAATAACAGCCCCCCTTTGCCAGTAATAACAGTCCCCTTTGACAGTAATAACAGCCCCCCCCTTTGCCAGTAATAACAGCCCCCCTCCCTTTGCCAGTAATAACAGCCCCCCTGTGCCAGTAATAAGAGCCCCCAGTGATAACAGCCCCCTGTGCCAGTAATAAGCGCCCCCAGTAATAACAGCCCCCCACCAGTAAAAGTATTGTATATAATAAAAAACAAACAAAAAAAAACCACATACTTACCTCCATGTCAGTGATGCGATGCAGGCCTCTTCTGGTCTGTGTCCCACGCTGTATGGCTCAGGCGGCGCGATGACGCCATCGCGCCGCCTGCGCTGGCCTCTGATAGGCTGCAGGCACTAGGCCGGCAGCCTATCAGAGGAAGGGAAAGGGACACGCCTCTCCCTCCCCTACCGCAGCACAGGCATCTGTATAGCTGTCCTGAGGACGGCGATACAGATGACTGGAGATGAGCGCTTCCACAATGGAAGCGCTCATCTCCCTGTGCCCAGCCGCCCGCCGCCAGCTCGGGGGGGGGGGGGGGCAATTGCCCCGTTGCCCCCCCCCCCTGGATCCGCCACTGACCTGAAGTTAAATAAAGGGATGAACTAAAGGGGTTGTCCTATGAACATTTATCACTAACCCTGTGTGAATGGAGTAGCGGTGCACGCCACTGTGGAGGTCACTGTTAAAGGGGCGGACACTGTGGAGGTCACTGTTAAGGGGGCAGGGGCCACTTTTAAAGGGGCAACTGCTGTGGAGGTCACTGTTAAGGCAGAAGGGTACTCTGAGGTAACAGTTAAGTCAGTGGGGTACTGTGGAGGTCACTGTTAAGGGGGAGGGCCCCTGAGGAGGTCACTATCAAGTGAGGGGGGTGCTGTGAAACTCACTGTTAAAGGGGCGTGCTGCTGTGAAGGTCAAAGTTAAGGGGATGGGCTGCTGTGGAGGTCCCATTTTAAAGTGGCGGGGCACTGTGGGGGGGGGTCAGTGTTAAGGGGTGGGGGACTGTGGAGTTCACTGTTAAAGGGGCGGGATGCAGTAGAGGTCACTGTTATGGGGGATACAGTCGATATCTTTTAATGACAATACACAAACATTAAATGAAATAGATGAAATATACCCGTGCGAAGCCGGCTCCTTCTGCTAGTTTATACTAAATAAACATTTTTTAATTTTTTGCAGAATTGTTTTAAATTATCTTTTTAATTACATTTTTCATGACTTCTTTTTAAAATCCCATTCAGAAATGATTACTGTATTTCCATTGTTATTTTAAACCTATAATAATTTAGCATACTAATGTACTAACTCATTACGGTCTGTATCACTTAGTGTACAGACAGTCCTCCAGTCCCCTTTGATCATGCCATGGTCACACTTAACCACTGTGATTAAAGGGTGAAAAAGCAGTGAAGGCAGGAACTTGTCTGTCATTAGACAGCTGAATACCCGCCCCACGTGAGTACTGGACCATAGTGTTGCGCGAGCATGCTCGGCCGAACTGCTGTTTGGCTTGAGCGTCGCTATGTTCGGCACATCGCAGCGCTCGGCCGAATACTGCATGTGCTCGAGTACAATTTAGTACAATGAAAGCCAATGGGAGACCCAAGCATCAACCCAGGCACCTCCTGCTCTGATGAAGAGAGGGTGTCTGGTTCACACAAAAAAAGGTTAGAAATTGAGGGAAACACCATCGAAATGGTTTGGAAACGGCACTAGGAGGACGGCTGGATGTATCTTGGACTCCTATTCCCTATGGCATACAATAGACAACCACACAAAGGCTATATACCAAAAGCACAAAATGCAATCGCACTCTGCAAACCAGCACTCTGCCCTGCCTTTATGCTGGATGTTGAATAAGGCATTGGTGTACATTTTGGCCAAAGCGTAATAAGCCACTCACCACGTCAAGGTCGCCTTCATGAGTGGTCCCTAACACTAGTTCCTACCTTTTATGGGCCATGACAGCCACATAAAGTCCAGGGAGCGCAGGTACAGCATGCACGCCAAGCACACTCTGCTTTTAACCCCGTCCGGTGCCATTACAGCTTTCATCGGATCCAGGGATGCAAGTACCAACATGCATGCTGAACCCACTATATACTTCTCCTGGAGCCTAATGGCTACTGGTAGGTGCTATATAAGCAGACTCAGTTTTATACTGACTTTAAAACCAGCCTCCAGGGGGCAGATTAACTGGTCAGGTGTGCTTGACTGCTTGGAGATCGCCACGCCTCCAATACGTACTACAAAGAAAACAATATGGAAGATTCAGCCCGCACAACCCCTAGCAGGTGCAGATTGCTATGGCGAAATACAGATACAAACGTAAAAACACAAAATGCAATCGCACTCTGCAACCAGCACTCTGCCCTGACTTTCTGCTGGATGTTGAATAAGGCATTGGTGTACATTTTGGCCAAAGAGTAATAAGCCACTCACCACGTCAAGGTTGCCTTCATGAGTGGTCCCTAACACTAGTTCCTACCTTTTATGGGCCATGACAACCACATAAAGTCCAGGGAGCGCAGGTACAGCATGCACGCCATAGTATCAGATGCATGTATCAGATGCATGTTGTCTGCTGGATGGAAAACGCCACCCAGCAGACAATATGCATCTGATACTAAGGCCGTGAGCAAGGTCCGGAGATAGGACCGAAACATTGGGCACTTTATATTACTTATTCCTGGATAGATATATGATTAAAAAGCATAATTGATTCAACTCTATATAACGAGTGCCGTGGTTTATCTTTACTACGTTGACCCTAATTACCATTGAGCACCGTACCGAAGAAAGAGGAGTGCCATCCAATTAAACTTTTAACACTTCCAATAAGAGAGACCTGGAGCAGTTTGCTATGGAAGAGTGCTCCAAAATTCCGGGTGAGAGGTGTCAGAAGCTTATTGATGGTTATAGGAAGCAAATGATTTCAGTTATTTTTTCCAAAGGGTGTGCAACCAAATATTAAGTTAAGGGTGCCAATAATTTTGTCCAGACCATTTTTGGAGTTTGGTGTGACATTATGTCCAATTTGCATTTTTTTCCTCCCTTTTTTGGTTTTGCTCCAATATACACAAAGGGAATAAGCATGTGTATAGCAAAACATGTGTTACTGCAATACTTTTCTGCGAGAAATACTTAATTTTCTTGAAAAAATATTCAATAACCTTTCTATACAGTTTTGTCATGTAAACTCATTTGCATAAACATGGGCATATGGGAAAGACATGCAAACGAGCAGAATCTGCCTTGTTTTTCAGCTAAAAAACCATTTGCATGGAAAATTCGCGATAAATATTCGTGATTAGAATAATCGCAATCTACATTAATCATGAACAGCGCCATCTAATGGATTCATACTCTTGTTATAAGACTATTAGTGTTGTCATAAGACTATGAAACCAATAGATGGTGCTGTTCATCTTGTTGGGGCGCTAGTAAGTGGGGCACCCTGCTCAGCAGAGTCGGATTGCTGCTATCATACACACATCTTCTAGCACTTTATAAGCTTGCTAGGGTGTATGTGAGGACTATTTCCGTGCTTGTAATGATTTATGAACAACACCATCTATTGGTTTTATAGTCTTATGACAAGACTATGAAACCAATAGATGGCGCTGTTCATAAGTAGTGTAGATCGCGAATATTCTAATCGTGAATTTTCCATGCAAATGGTTTTGCATGTCTTTCCCATTTGCCCATGTTTATGCAAATGAGTTTACATGACAAAACTATATAGAAAGGTTATTGAATATTATGTTAGGTCACTCAGAAAACTTTTTTTCACCCTAATGATATTGATATACAGTCAGGTCCATAAATATTGGGACATCGACACAAATCTAAAATTTTTGCCTCTATACACCACCACAATGGATTTGAAATGAAACGAACAAGATGTGCTTTACCTGCAGACTGTCAGCTTTAATGTGAGGGTATTTACATCCAAATCAGGTGAACGGTGCAGGAATTACAGCAGTTTGCATATGTGCAGGGCCGGTGCCACCTGTAAGTCGACCTAGGCAGCCGCCTAGGGTGCAATTTAGCAGGGGGCACCGGCCCTGTGCGGTTAAAAAGAAAAGCGTTGCCGCAAGTTTTTTTTTTAAGTACGGCGGCTGCCGCACTGCCCGGGCTGGTGCGTCTATGATTGTGCACTGCCCGAGCACAGCCTGAAGAGAGGGGCTGACTCTCCCTTGTCACTCTCATTTCCTTCCCCCCCTCCCTTGTCACTCTCATTCCCCCCCACCTCTAGTGTAACGTGGCTGAGCTCTGTTCGGTCCGCTGTACAGGAGATTTTGTTTCCTGTACCCGGCCAGACTGACAGGAAGTGCACACTGAGAGTGCACTTCCTTTCAGTCCGGCCGGGTACAGGAAACAAGAGCTCCTGTACCGCGGACCGAACAGAGCTCGGCCACGCTACATTAGAGGTGGGGGGGGGGAATGAGAGTGACAAGGGAGGGGGGGGAGAAAATGAGAGTGACAAGGGAGGGGGGGATGAGAGTGACAATGGAGGGAGGGGGTGGAGAAGAGAGTAACAAGGGGGGAGAAGAGAGTGACAAGGGAGGGAGGGGGGAGAAAAGAGTGACAAGGGAGTCCCCAGAGCCAGACTGCAGCCAGAGACCAGATCATCTTATTGTCCTGGTGGTAAGTAGACAATGCAATATGTTTATTATTTAATTGTTTAGTTATTGATACTACATCAGATACTAATTTACCTCACATTAAGGCTCCATTCACACTTCCGCAACGTGTTTTGCGGATACACGGAGCCGCGGATCCGCAAAAACACGGAAAGCGGCAATGTGCGTTCTGCATTTTGCGGACCGCACATTGCCGGCACTAAGAGAATATGCCTGTTCTTGTCCGCAATTGCGGACAAGAATAGGACATGTTCTATTTTTTTTGCGGAACGGAAGTGCGGACCGGGAAGTGTCCGGGCAGCGATGTGCTGCCCCATAGGAATGAATGGGTCCGCAATTCCGTTCCGCAAAATTCAGAACGAAATTGCGGGCGTGTGAATAGAGCCTAAAAGGACAATATAGTCCCAGAACCACTACAGTTTAATGTAGTGGTACTGGTGTCTATAGCATGTTCCTGCAGAGAACAGACACTGTGCAGTACTGGTGGTAAAGGTGCACTATAGTGCCAGGAAAACAAACTCATTTTCCTCCCACTGGGCTGAAGGGGTTAAAACCCCTTCAGCCACTTAACTTTCTCCAGCGCCGGCACTGGGAACTCTTCTCCTCTTCTCAGCTGCGAATGTGCATGCGCACGCATTCAAAACTATGTTCCGCGTCTTCTCACTGTAATTTTAACCGTGAGAATTGCGGAAGCGCCTCTAGCGGCTGTCAGGGAGACAACTACAAGAAGCTGGATTAACCCTAAGGGAAACATAGCAGTTCTTTTAATTTAAATGCTGAGAAAGGGGTGGAACATATGTGATATCATGAAATGGGCAGATCATCTGATAAGACAAAACCCTTCACAACAGTTGGCCAGATCAAGAACACTCTCCAGGAGGTAGGTGTATGTGTGTCAAAGTCAACAATCAAGAGAAGACTTCACCAGAGTGAATACAGAGGGTTCACCACAAGATGTAAACCATTGGTGAGCCTCAATAACGGGAAGGCCAGATTAGAGTTTGCCAAACGACATCTAAAAAAGCCTTCACAGTTCTGGAACAACATTCTATGGACAGATGAGATCAAGATCAACTTGTACCAGAGTGATGGGAAGAGAAGAGTATGGAGAAGGAAATGAACTGCTCATGATCCTAAGCATACCACCTCATTAGTGAAGCACGGTGGTGGTAGTGTCATGGCGTAGGCATGTATGGCTGCCAATGGAACTGCTTCTCTTGTATTTATTCTGAATTCTGAAGTGTTTCGGGCAATATTATCTGCTCATATTCAGCCAAATACTTCAGAACTCATTGGACGGCGCTTCACAGTGCAGATGGACAGTGACCCAAAGCATACTGAAAAAGCAACCAAAGAATTTTTTAAGGGAAAGAAGTGGAATGTTATGCGATGGCCAAGTCAATCACCGGACCTGAATCCGATTGAGCTGCATTTCACTTGCTGAAGACAAAACTGAAGGGAAAATGCCCCAAGAACAAGCAGGAACTGAAGACAGTTGCAGTAGAGGCCTGGCAGAGCATCACCAGGGATGAAACCAGCGTCTGGTGATGTCTATGCGTTCCAGACTTCAGGCTGCAATTGACTGCAAAGGATTTGCAACCAAGTATTAAAAAGTGAAAGTATGATTTATGATTATTATTCTGTCCCATTACTTTTGGTCCCTTAACAAGTGGGAGGCACATATGCAAACTGCTGTAATTCCTACACCAGTCACCTGATTTGGATGTAAATAGCCTCAAATTAAAGCTGACAGTCTGCAGGTAAAGCACATCTTTTTTTTTTTTTTTTTTTTAATCCAT
This sequence comes from Bufo gargarizans, assembly GCF_014858855.1. Classification (NCBI taxonomy): domain Eukaryota; kingdom Metazoa; phylum Chordata; class Amphibia; order Anura; family Bufonidae; genus Bufo; species Bufo gargarizans. Next base: position 67,325 of record NW_025334405.1, read on the forward strand.
TGTGTTGGTGTATAGAGCCAAAAATGTTAGAATTGTGTCGATGTCCTAATATTTATGGACCTGACTGTAGGTGCGCAGGTCATCCCAAGCCATCCAACAGATATGAAGCAACTTTGAGGCTTAATGATTCTCAGTCAGATGAAAGCTGGTTTTGAATATCTCATAATGTACAAGGCTGCCATTGTAAGGTGTGCTGAATGTATCTTGTCTCATGGATAGATTGTTGGCTTGCACATACCTGGCCTTTGTGTGGTTGTCTATTGTATGTCATAGGTAATGGGAGTCCAAGATAGAGTCAGACATCCTCCCCATGCTGTTTCCAAACTATTTTGCTGGTGTTTCCATAAATTTTTCACTTTTTTTTGTGAACCAAACACTCTTCTGAGCAGGGGGTGCCTGGGGTTCTCCCACTGACTTCCATTGTGCTCGGTAGAACACACAAGCACTTTGGTGCTCAATCAACACTACTGGACACCTCTGCAGAGCTTACCCTAAAGAATTGTAAAAACATGTATCGGCAGTCCCTGAGCTACCTTTGCACCCCCTATAGCTACGCCCCTGGGCAGACCCCTATACATATAAGATGGTTGGCCAGTTGTTTCAAAATTGGTGGGTTTGGCTGATAATGTATCTGAGGACAATTTTGGACTTGAGAATAGAGTTTTTATCACCAAGGAATAGTAGAAAGGTGTCTTATTTTCCAAGGTGATACATTGCATGAAATCTTGGTTTGCCTGAGCCAATTTTTGAATTAGAGAAGATCAATCTAAGAGTGAGAGGTTAGTTAATAATAACAGGTGTCTACATACCTTAAAAACGACAAAGGCAAAAAACCACCAAACTCAAAATAGTAGCTATTTCCCCTTTATGGGACAGGCTGTCCGTGCCAACAGTTGTAATAATATTTCCAGTCTCCATCTGAGGAACCTGTATGGTGAATGCTTAAAGGAATTTAATTGTACACCTGACCTCATCCCAACACCCGGACCTCCAGACACACCAGAGAGGCCAGAGGTACAATTGCAGCCTTTAGACTCCAAACATGAATGGTACAGTAATTGATTATAACATCAGCGTAGGAGTATATTCCCAGACGTTCCTTCAGACTCCTTAAGAATGTACGTGTGAAGAATATCACTTACACTTCAAGTAATAGTTATGTAGGCCACAGTAACCTCCCTGCTTTGCAAAAGTTGTCTGCGCTGAGTTTTTCTTTTACAAAAAAAAAAAAACCTTCAAGATCTTCCTTGGAACTTCCCTCCTTAAACTCGTCTTGAAAATCATGGCACTGAGCTATCCATGGTTCAGCGTCTCGAAGTTAAAAAGACCGCTGAGCTAAGGCAAAACTAAGTTCAAAAAGCCGCAGAAGAAGTGAACTGGTCCAACATCTATAAAAATGTGGTTTTACTATGTAGTCAAGCTAAATATAAAAATTCTATAGAGGACAATAAATTCATAATAAATATTACCAAAATTCTGGAAACAGATCTCTGTTTGGGGCCCAAAAAAATACTCAAACTGGATAACCAAAGGAGACCTCAGCCAGGGACACTTGTATTTATTACATTTATTTTTCAAGCTGTAAAAAGAGCGCTGTGAATTGGGACCTGGGTCAGGAAGTGGGGAGAGATTATGTAGGAAGCATTTTTTTTCTTTTACGTTGCGTACCCGTTTCCATGACCTGGCTCCTCAATGGATTCTGTCGAAAGAAAAGGAAATGTTTACATTGAGATTTTTTTACTTTTTTTTTTCAGCCTCAGTCTTCCAAATCTGAACTTTTCAAAAGCTCCTTCATTTTATGTCATCGAATTAAGTTTTAGGTAAATATATTATGGTGAATGGAGAATTCTAGGATATTATGAAGGTGTTGTTGCCTCTTTAGAGATTAAAGGGATTTTCTGAGATTCGCACTGCTGGGCCATACAGCTATAAGAAATTGAAAAAGTAGAAGATTTAATAATATTTCTATTTACTTTTCTTTTTTTTCTTGACCTCTGCCACCACTCACTGTCCTTCTCAACCCTACAAAGCTTCATCCAACATGTTTTAAGGCCCTCTGTCGCATCAGAAGATGCCGGTACAATAAAGGGTGCATTGTTGGTAGGAGCCATGAAATTTTGCATTGGAACAGTTATACCTGTGGTACCATTGAAATTGAACTCTTCATCCAAAAAGAGTTGACCCACCATAACAACTTATCACGTCTACAGGATAGTTGATAAGTAGCCTGATTGGTGGGCAGTGGGTCCAACTGCTAGAACCCCATACAAAGAACCCTGTGTCCCTGGAATGAATAGACTGATGGTCATTTATGAGCACTGCAAATTCATTCAACTCTATTGGACTGCTGAAGAGATGCCGAGTTGGCCAACTATGATAGTCCCATAGTAATGAATGAGGTGGCATCACGTATGCTGTTGAACCATTTACTTAGAGAATCAGGGACCACAGTTCTCATGTTCAGAGAGGGTTGAAGCGAATTAAATCCAACCATTTGTATACTTCTTTTGGTTGGGACATCCTTTTACTTATTGGTTTTTCAATAACTTAGCACAACATATACAGTGCCTTGAAAAGGTATTCATATCCCTTTTATCACGTTACATCCATGAACTTAAAAGTATTTTATTGGGATGTTATGTGACCAACACAAAGAAGCAATTATGTGTGAAGCGGAAAGAAAATGATACGTGATTTTCAAACTATATAATAGCCACTTTTTAAGGCACTGTAGGTGGACATTTTAGCCTCTATTGAACGGTCTCTGGAAATCTTGAGAAAAGGAAATTTCTTGAGCATCTACAACTCCAAAATAAATTTAAAAAGTCACTCCACACTTGAATCCCTTGCCAATTCAGAGCAGATGCTTCATTGGTCCCCCATAGGTCTTTGTTTACAGGCTGCCATTGATGATGTGTCACACCAGTACTGGACTGTTGCAACCAATGTCTGGCTTCAGTGTCATACGTAAGGCTTGCTGATTGGTGATGCCAGTAAGTATGCCATGAGTCTGACTGTCTGCTTTGGCCATGTGCTGGACTGGCGAAACTCGGGTCGGGTGGATCTGTGATGAAAAAGACTTGTTTTTATGACTGAGATTTTAGACTTTTTTGTAAGTAGAATAAAACCTGCTGATTGCGATAAATACCTGGTGGAACTTCACTATTTGTACTAATACTTCCCTCTAGGGTGCAGGTGTACGCGAGTGCACCTAGCCTCTGGTAACCGTTTGTGTGGCTACAAAGTGAAACAACCTGAGCATTGGAGAAAAAAGAGGGTCTGGGATTGGAACTTTTGCACTCAGAAGGCAGCGCGATCAACAAACTTGTGGACATTTTAACTGTGAAGCGACCTATACTCACGTCGCAAAGGTGGATCTGCAGCGCCGATAAGTACACCAAAAATTGGAGATTATTTTGAGGATCATCAGGGCATCTGTGCTGGAACGTAAGGGAATATAAGAAACTCCTAGCAGGACCCACTTAGGAGAAGGCAAGGGGATGGCCAGTTAAAGGTCCTCATCCCTGCCAAAGTGTCAACGAGGAGTAGACAGCAGGAGTTGTGAGCAACAGGGATATAAAGAAGAATGTGCGGCCCAGCTGAACCTCCAGTGTCAGGACCAGCAGAGTTGCAGAACAAGAGTTGTGAAGATGGAATTGTCCAGCTGATAGTGATAAAGAATTGATTAGGCTGGGCCCATCTAGGCTGTCATTGGAAGACTTTAGAGTAGATTGTTAGTAAACTTTTGTACGCAGGTAAGTAAGGAAAACAGGCCCCGGAGACTAATGGAGTTCCTCTTATCAGCTCTTCTTTATTATTCATATAAAAAACTTGACAGACATCCTCACCTCCTACATGGCAAGACGTTGACGCGTTTCGGGTTGACACCCTTAGTCGTAACACTTTACCATACGTGGTCTCACTATTTAAAGGAGTTGGAGGTCACCACCCCCCATCCGCGGGGAAGGAATCTCCAACTCCATAGGTTGCCACGTACAAAAAACACACCCTCTAGCTTTCTACATCAATTACTCCTATAATTGGTAGCACACTGTGTGAGCTTTGCACTGGGTAAATTAACCCTATGAATGCCATGAGATCCATTCACTGGCAAAACCGCACAGTGTGAACATACCATCATTGATCAAAAAATGTGTATAATACAAATTCACACAAATTACATATAATAAAAGCAAACAAAAAATGACCTTCTGTATTGACACTGGTTGTGGCTTCTGACATAGTAGCAGATTATAATAGACAGTTATTTGTCAATATTAAGCATTCTGACGATATGCAGATAGACCAATGTCGCCTATTGCGGCCAGCACATAATAATAGTAATCGCCACATGCGACAATCAACAAATATGTATGGCGCAACCAGGTGTCGTTTTATTATGCACTATGGATGCGCCAACATAAACTACTAATTAGGCCTCCAATCTGCAAGAAGGAAAACCGCCCCGTGTGACCGATGTCCATGAGCTGATGAGCAGAGATGTGTATGGGACAGTATAAACCAGGCAGTGACCAGCATTTGCCACCTTCCGAAAGAACTCTTGGGTAGTAATTAGAGTTGAGCGAACACCTGGATGTTCGGGTTCGAGAAGTTCGGCCGAACTTCCCGAAAATGTTCGGGTTCGGGATCCGAACCCGATCCGAACTTCGTCCCGAACCCGAACCCCATTGAAGTCAATGGGGACCCGAACTTTTCGGCACTAAAAAGGCTGTAAAACAGCCCAGGTAAGGGCTAGAGGGCTGCAAAAGGCAGCAACATGTAGGTAAATCCCTTGCAAACAAATGTGGATAGGGAAATGAATTAAAATAAAAATTAAATAAATAAAAATTAACCAAAATCAATTGGAGAGAGGTCCCATAGCAGAGAATCTGGCTTCCCGTCACCCACCACTTGAACAGTCCATTCTCAGATATTTAGGCCCCGGAACCCAGGCAGAGGAGAGAGGTCCCGTAACAGACAATCTGGCTTCATGTCAGCAGAGAATTAGTCTGCATGTCATAGCAGAGAATGAGGCTTCACGTCACCCAACATTGGAACAGTCCATTGGCATATATTTAGGCCCAGCACCCAGGCAGAGGAGAGAGGTCCCGTAACAGAGGATCTGGCTTCATGTCAGCAGAGAATCAGTCTGCATGTCATAGCAGAGAATCAGGCTTCACGTCAGCCACCACTGCAACAGTCCATTGGCATATATTTAGGCCCAGCACACAGGCAGAGGAGAGAGGTCCCGTAACAGACAATCTGGCTTCATGTCAGCAGAGAATTAGTTTGCATGTCATAGCAGAGAATGAGGCTTCACGTCAGCCACCACTGCAACAGTCCATTGTCATAAATTTAGGCCCAGCACACACACAGGCAGAGGAGAGAGGTCCCGTAACAGACAATCTGGCTTCATGTCAGCAGAGAATTAGTCTGCATGTCATAGCAGAGAATCAGGCTTCATGTCAGCCACCACTGCAACAGTCCATTGGCATATATTTAGGCCCAGCACACAGGCAGAGGAGAGAGGTCCCGTAACAGAGAATCTGGCTTCATGTCAGTAGAGAATCAGTCTGCATGTCATAGCAGAGAATGAGGCTTCACGTCAGCCACCACTGCAACAGTCCATTGTCATAAATTTAGGCCCAGCACACACACAGGCAGAGGAGAGAGGTCCCGTAACAGACAATCTGGCTTCATGTCAGCAGAGAATTAGTCTGCATGTCATAGCAGAGAATCAGGCTTCACGTCACCCACCACTGCAACAGTCCATTGTCAGAAATTTAGGCCCAGCACCCAGGCAGAGGAGAGAGGTCCCGTAACAGACAATCTGGCTTCATGTCAGCAGAGAATTAGTCTGCATGTCATAGCAGAGAATGAGGCTTCACGTCAGCCACCACTGTAAGAGTCCATTTTCATAAGTTTAGGCCCAGCACCCAGGCAGAGGAGAGAGGTCCCGTAACAGAGGATCTGGCTTCATGTCAGCAGAGAATCAGTCTTCATGTCATAGCAGAGAATCAGGCTTCACGTCAGCCACCACTGTAAGAGTCCATTTTCATAAGTTTAGGCCCAGCACCCAGGCAGAGGAGAGAGGTCCCGTAACAGACAATCTGGCTTCATGTCAGCAGAGAATCAGTCTGCATGTCATAGCAGAGAATGAGGCTTCACGTCAGCCACCACTGCAACAGTCCATTGGCATATATTTAGGCCCAGCACACAGGCAGAGGAGAGAGGTCCCGTAACAGAGGATCTGGCTTCATGTCAGCAGAGAATCATTCTGCATGTCATAGCAGAGAATCAGGCTTCACGTCACCCAACATTGGAACAGTCCATTGGCATATATTTAGGCCCCGGCACCCAGACAGAGGAGAGGTTCATTCAACTTTGGGTAGCCTCGCAATATAATGGTAAAATGAAAATAAAAAGAGGATTGAATGAGGAAGTGCCCTGGAGTCCAATAATATATGGTTAAGGGGAGGTAGTTAATGTCTAATCTGGACAAGGGACGGACAGATCCTGTGGGATCCATGCCTGGTTCATTTTTATGAACGTCAGCTTGTCCACATTGGCTGTAGACAGGCGGCTGCGTTTGTCTGTAATGACGCCCCCTGCCGTGCTGAATACACGTTCAGACAAAACGCTGGCTGCCGGGCAGGCCAGCACCTCCAAGGCATAAAAGGCTAGCTCTGGCCACGTGGACAATTTAGAGACCCAGAAGTTGAATGGGGCCGAACCATCAGTCAGTACGTGGAGGGGTGTGCACATGTACTGTTCCACCATGTTAGTGAAATGTTGCCTCCTGCTAACACGTTGCGTATCAGGTGGTGGTGCAGTTAGCTGTGGCGTGTTGACAAAAGTTTTCCACATCTCTGCCATGCTAACCCTGCCCTCAAAGGAGCTGGCATTGACACAGCTGCCTTGGCGACCTCTTGCTCCTCCTCTGCCTTGGCCTTGGGCTTCCACTTGTTCCCCTGTGACATTTGGGAATGCTCTCAGTAGCGCGTCTACCAACGTGCGCTTGTACTCGCGCATCTTCCTATCACGCTCCAGTGCAGGAAGTAAGGTGGGCACATTGTCTTTGTAGCGTGGATCCAGCAGGGTGGCAACCCAGTAGTCCGCACAGGTTAAAATGTGGGCAACTCTGCTGTCGTTGCGCAGGCACTGCAGCATGTAGTCGCTCATGTGTGCCAGGCTGCCCAGGGGTAAGGACAAGCTGTCCTCTGTGGGAGGCGTATCGTCATCGTCCTGCCTTTCCCCCCAGCCACGCACCAGTGATGGACCCGAGCTGCGTTGGGTGCCACCCCGCTGTGACCATGCTTCATCCTCATCCTCCTCCACCTCCTCCTCATCCTCGTCCTCCTCGTCCTCCAGTAGTGGGCCCTGGCTGGCCACATTTGTACCTGGCCTCTGCTGTTGCCAAAAACCTCCCTCTGAGTCACTTCGAAGAGACTGGCCTGAAAGTGCTAAAAATGACCCCTCTTCCTCCTCCTCCTCCTCCTCCTCCTGGGCCACCTCCTCTTGCATCATCGCCCTAAGTGTTTTCTCAAGGAGACATAGAAGTGGTATTGTAACGCTGATAACGGCGTCATCGCCACTGGCCATGTTGGTGGAGTACTCGAAACAGCGCAACAGGGCACACAGGTCTCGCATGGAGGCCCAGTCATTGGTGGTGAAGTGGTGCTATTCTGTAGTGCGACTGACCCGTGCGTGCTGCAGCTTAAACTCCACTATGGCCTGCTGCTGCTCGCACAGTCTGTCCAGCATGTGCAAGGTGGAGTTCCACCTGGTGGGCACGTCGCATATGAGGCGGTGAGCGGGAAGGCCGAAGTTACGCTGTAGCGCAGACAGGCGAGCAGCAGCAGGATGTGAACGCCGGAAGCGCGAACAGACGGCCCGCACTTTATGCAGCAGCTCTGACATGTCGGGGTAGTTGTGTATGAACTTCTGCACCACCAAATTCAGCACATGCGCCAAGCAAGGGATGTGCGTCAAATTGGCTAGTCCCAGAGCTGCAACGAGATTTCGCCCATTATCACACACCACCAGGCCGGGCTTGAGGCTCACCGGCAGCAACCACTCGTCGGTCTGTTGTTCTATACCCCGCCACAACTCCTGTGCGGTGTGGGGCCTGTCCCCCAAACATATGAGTTTCAGAATGGCCTGCTGACGTTTACCCCGGGCTGTGCTGAAGTTGGTGGTGAAGGTGTGTGGCTGACTGGATGAGCAGGTGGACGAAGAGGAGGAGGAAGCCGAGAAGGAGGAGGTGGCAACAGGAGGCAAAGAATGTTGCCCTGCGATCCTTGGCGGCGGAAGGACGTGCGCCAAACAGCTCTCCGCCTGGGGCCCAGCTGCCACTATATTTACCCAGTGTGCAGTTAGGGAGATATAGCGTCCCTGGCCGTGCTTACTGGTCCACGTATCTGTGGTTAGGTGGACCTTGCTACAGATGGCGTTGCGCAGTGCACACTTGATTTTATCGGATACTTGGTTGTGCAGGGAAGGCAACAACATACTGTGGGACAGCAAGCGACATGAGCTGTTTGAAGCTGTCTGTGTCCACCAGCCTAAATGACAGCATTTCATAGGCCAGTAGTTTAGAAATGCTGGCATTCAGGGCCAGGGATCGAGGGTGGCTAGGTGGAAATTTACGCTTTCTCTCAAATGTTTGTGAGATGGAGAGCTGAACGCTGGCGTGTGACATGGTTGAGACGCTTGGTGACGGAGGTGGTGGTGGTGGTGTTGGTGGTACATCCCCTGTTTGCTGGGCGGCAGGTGCCAACGTTCCTCCAGAGGCGGAGGAAGAGGCCGAGGCGGCAGCAGCAGAAGAGGCCGAGGCGGCAGCAGCAGAAGAGGTAGCAGGGGGAGCCTGAGTGACTTCCTTGGTTTTAAGGTGTTTACTCCACTGCAGTTCATGCTTTGCATGCAGGTGCCTGGTCATGCAGGTTGTGCTCAGGTTCAGAACGTTAATGCCTCGCTTCAGGCTCTGATGGCACAGCGTGCAAACCACTCGGGTCTTGTCGTCAGCACATTGTTTGAAGAAGTGCCATGCCAGGGAACTCCTTGAAGCTGCCTTTGGGGTGCTCGGTCCCAGATGGCGGCGGTCAGTAGCAGGCGGAGTCTCTTGGCGGCGGGTGTTCTGCTTTTGCCCACTGCTCCCTCTTTTGCTACGCTGTTGGCTCGGTCTCACCACTGCCTCTTCCTCCGAACTGTGAAAGTCAGTGGCACGACCTTCATTCCATGTGGGGTCTAGGACCTCATCGTCCCCTGCATCGTCTTCCACCCAGTCTTGATCCCTGACCTCCTGTTCAGTCTGCACACTGCAGAAAGACGCAGCAGTTGGCACCTGTGTTTCGTCATCATCAGAGACATGCTGAGGTGGTATTCCCATGTCCTCATCATCAGGAAACATAAGTGGTTGTGCGTCAGTGCATTCTATGTCTTCCACCGCTGGGGAAGGGCTAGGTGGATGCCCTTGGGAAACCCTGCCAGCGAAGTCTTCAAACAGCATAAGAGACTGCTGCATAACTTTAGGCTCAGACAGTTTCCCTGGTATGCATGGGGGTGATGTGACAGACTGATGGGGTTGGTTTTCAGGCGCCATCTGTGCGCTTTCTGCAGAAGACTGGGTGGGAGATAATGTGAACGTGCTGGATCCACTGTCGGCCACCCAATTGACTAATGCCTGTACCTGCTCAGGCCTTACCATCCTTAGAACGGCATTGGGCCCCACCATATATCGCTGTAAATTCTGGCGGCTACTGGGACCTGAGGTAGTTGGTACACTAGGACGTGTGGATGTGGCAGAACGGCCACGTCCTCTCCCAGCACCAGAGGGTCCACTAACACCACCACGACCATGTCCGCGTCCGCGTCCCTTACTAGATGTTTTCCTCATTGTTATCGTTCACCACAACAACAAAAATATTATTTGGCCCAATGTATTGTATTCAAATTCAGCAGGATATAAATTTGAGGCCTAGTATTTAGGCGCTGGGTGACCGGTATGGATTTACTAACAGAATTGGACTTGGAAATGCACAGTAGCGTGTGTGTGAAGTTATTCTGAATGACCCTATGTGCACCTTGAATATTATATACCCTTTTAGGGATAGATTTCAAATAGCTCTGATATAGCAGAAACCACTAAATTATGAAATTGCTAAATTGGGAATTGTATTTCAACCCAGAACAAAAAATGTGCTTTGACGGACACTAAATAACTTTCCCAGCCACAACAGGACAGCGGTAACGAGAGATTTAGCGGGATATAAATTTGAGGCCTAGTATTTAGGCGCTGGGTGACCGGTATGGATTTAGTGACAGAATTAGACTGGGATATGGCCAAAAAATAACCACACTATTGCTGGTTAAATGCACTTGGTGACGGGCGCAGCTTGCCCCTGATGTAGTATATGGCCAAAAAATGAACAGACTATTGCTGGTTAAATGCACTTGGTGTCACAGCTTCACCCTGATGTAGGCTTTAGCCAAAAAACAACCACACCATTGAGGGTTAAATGCACTTGGTGACAGGTGCAGCTTGCCCCTGATGTAGTATATGGCCAAAAAATGAACAGACTATTGCTGGTTAAATGCACTTGGTGTGATAGCTTGACCAACCACACTACTGAGGGTTAAATGCACTTGGTGACGGGCGCAGCTTGCCCCTGATGTAGTATATGGCCAAAAAATGAACAGACTATTGCTGGTTAAATGCACTTGGTGTGACAGCTTCACCCTGATGTAGGCTTTAGCCAAAAAACAACCACACCATTGAGGGTTAAATGCACTTGGTCGCAGCTTGTGCTGGCGCACCACAAGACACAAAATGGCCGCCGATCACCCCAGAAAAAAGTGACTGACAAACGCTCTGGGCAGCCTAAAAACAGTGAGCAATTGAGGATCAGCAGCTCAATGACCCACAGCTGCAGATCGATCAATAATCAAGTCCTTTGGAGAAGTTAATCTGCCTAATCTCGCCCTACTGTCGCAGCCGCAACCTCTCCCTACGCTAATCAGAGCAGAGTGACGGGCGGCGCTATGTGACTCCAGCTTAAATAGAGGCTGGGTCACATGGTGCTCTGGCCAATCACAGCCATGCCAATAGTAGGCATGGCTGTGATGGCCTCTTGGGGCAAGTAGTATGACGCTTGTTGATTGGCTGCTTTGCAGCCTTTCAAAAAGCGCCAAGAAAGCGTCACAAAAGCGCCAAGAAAGCGACGAACACCGAAACCCGAACCCGGACTTTTACGAAAATGTCCGGGTTCGGGTCCGTGTCACGGACACCCCAAAATTCGGTACGAACCCGAACTATACAGTTCGAGTTCGCTCATCCCTAGTAGTAATATAATCATCATCCCAGTTGTTGGGACGATAGATAGTTGCCAATATGCTAGTAACTTACTGGTAAACATAGGTCAATTCTTTTTTCAAATTCAGACCCGCTGGGGTTTTAGTGGCAAGTCTGAAAATCCAATAGGCTTCTCTGAGAAGGATTTTTTTCCGGTGGTCCCCACCTCTTTTGGGGGCCACAACACGTTCAATGGCAAATGCTTTGAAAAATGACACTTTACGTGCATGTTTTTGTATGAAGTGCCTTGCCACATTTAAAATATTTAAGATATTGGGATTACTAATATAATTTAGATGTTCAAGAATCCGGCTTTTGAGCTTGCGAGAAGTGCTGCCCACATAAATTAGATCACAATGCGTACATTTGATCACATAGATGACACCCTCCGTATTACAGTTTATGTAACTACGGATGGGAAATTCGCATGTGTGATCTGAATTTTCTAATATTTTAGTAGGCAGCACATAATCAGAAGTTTTACAGGGGTTACACCCACATTTAGTAAATCCTTGGTAGATAAGCCAATTTTGTTTGAAATTAGTTCGAGTACTGACGACGGTGTACAGGGACGGGGACAGCGAGCAGGACAGAGTAGTTGCCTTTCTTGACACAATTCTGCATCCTGATTTGAGAGCTTGGTATAGAATATTGTCATCATATAATATAGGTAAACATTTTTTTATTACAGAGCTGATTGCATTGAATTCGCTACTGTAAGTTAAAGATAAGGTAGGAACTCTGTCCTAGTTACTGTCCCCGACAACCCCCACACCGCCGGCAGCAGTCTTGTTGACAGACCTATCCCCTGGTTTCCCAAAAAGCATGTCTATCCTTTTTTTCCGTAATGCCAGTTCCCTCCCCCTTTTAATCATCCAGGCCGGATAATTTCTATCTCTCAGCCTCTTTTCCACTTTATAGAATTCTTCTTCCAATTTTTCTTTATCGCTACAGTTTCTAGCTGTGCGTATAAATTCACCCACGGGAATTGCTCTGATGGTGTGAATAGGATGGTGACTTTTGGCATTCAGTATAGAATTACCAGCCACTTCTTTCCTGTAAGTGATGGTGTGCACTACCTCACCAGGGGCCCCGCGGAGCGTTAAATCAAGGAAATTTATATGTGAGGTATGTGCTGTACATACAAATTGCAAGTTGTAATCGTTATTATTTAGATATGTCTGGAGGTCTGGGACGGCAGACACACCGCCGGCCCATATCATGAGCACGTCGTCGATGTATCTGCCGTACCAGACCAAGCCAGACACAAATGGATTGTCAACATTATAAATATATTTTTCCTCCCAATATGACATTGTCAAATTCGCCAATGATGGTGAGAACTTGGCTCCCATTGACACGCCGCGGGTCTGCAGGTAGTGCACACCATCAAACATGAAATAGTTGTGTGTTAACAAATAACTTGTCAACTCACATATAAAGTCTACATGGCTGGAACTAAGTCCAGTATATCGGTGGAGATGGTATTCCATCGCCAGCAGAGCAATCCCGTGGGGAATAGAGGGGTAAAGAGAAACTACATCTGCTATGATCCAGCAGTAGTTGGCCTCCCATATAAATTTGAACATTGCTCGTAGCAACTTTTGTACGCTCTGATCCAACTTGTTGTTAGCCCATTCCAGACACAAAAATGAGGTAGTCTGTATATGACTTTACAGGTATACCTTTTCTGTCTGGGAGGCTCTGATGTACTGCTTAACTGACTGCCTGCTACTCCTCCCCTAGTCTTGCACTGACCCTGCTTGAATCTTCTGACCAGGCCATCTCAACTCAAGTGGTTCTGCTCCAGTGAGTACTCTCTGGTTGATCTGTTCAGCTAAACTGTCCTCACAACAAGTCAACAACACTGTCCTGCCCTTCTTCTTTCCATCACATTATGCTACCATTCTGAATGCTCTCCAGTCCTTGCTAATCTCTAGTTCCTGTTCCCGATTCAGCACACAGTAAATACCTGCTCGGCCAATCACTGCCTGAGGTGGTTAGACAGGTGATTGTTTGGCTACACAGTTCCAGCCATTTCCTGTGTGTCTGAGCTGGGATGGAGAAGTAAGGAGCGATGGGAACAAAATTCAGTGGTGGAAGATCAGCGAGGTGAGTAATGCTTCAATTATATTTTTAACCAATTCTCACCCAATTTTTTTAAATGTACTACTCCCAGACAAACCCATTAAAACCCAGCACTTTATGTATTTATCACATGGTTGTCTGTTTTCCAATCACCTGCATCTAATTATTGTGAGGCTATGGTCATTGTTAGAACATTTTTTGTTGTTTTTTGTCTTGGATTTTGATGCATAACTTTAAGTGTGGTTCTAAAACTATCGGCATGGCCCATCTACCAAAGGCCCTTTCGGTTCACACATTGATTGCTTATTGTAATGTAAGCCAAAAATAAGTAATTCCGGAGAATCTGTTTAGAATCATCTCACTTTTTTAACCCAGGACAACATATATAACTTTCTGGTTTTCAATGTATGTATTTTTTTTTTTATCCTACTTCTCCATCAGCCATATGGTATAGTAGACTTTCAAGCCTGTTTTAAATCATTACATGTTGGCCAAGACATGTACTAAGGTAGCCTCCCATGATATTGGGGGGATTTGTAAGAGTTATGTTCTTGGAATGAATACAATAAAAGAATATCGAGTGTGTTCTTCCTCAGTAGAAAAAGAAAGTTATCAGATGGAAATACACTCGAAAGGCAATCAGCCAACACATACAAGCTGAAAAAAGACGCCGTGATAGGAAACACCATCTCTCCACTTTTCTTAGTCAACTTTAAGAAACAGTCTATTGATCCTTAACTTAAACTCACATTTACCATAAACCGCAGTATGACCTTATCAGATTCCAGAATAGTAGCCACAGATCAGACATGAGGCATGCAACGTGTTCTTTGAGGTCACATTCTTAAAAGCCTTAGAAAGAACAGGACAAATTCTATTTTTCGTATTCTTAGCAAAATCTTCAAAAGTCTATCAGTTACCTGTAAAAAGATATTCTGCTTCTGCACCTCCGACCTTCACGCTAAATTTTTCTACAGGATGACCAATAATTGCCAATTATATAAAACGAGATGTGTCTCAGCTTAAAAATGTTACACTTTGAAAATTGTCTTACATTTTTTTCAGTATCCAAAAATAAAAGGTTGAAATCTTTGCTTATTTTTCATTTCATATTAAAATGTATTCCTTAATCGAATGCTAAAATGTGCTACGTACATATCAGGTTTAAGACCCCAAGGTACAACTAGACAGAAACAGGTTAATAAGTGATGATCAATTAATCAATTACCCAATCAGCATGGATAGTATAAAGCTGAGCAGGAAGAAGGAGTCAGTGTTTTTTAATAGCGCAATGCTAAATTTTTTAAAGGGTGGGAAAGTTGTGCTCCCTATGGACTACTGGAAATAAAAATTTCAAATTTTCCTTGATGTCCTGTGGCAGCACAGTCACAAATGGGACCTACAAAGCAGTGTTTATCATATGATCCAGAAGACTACATTCAAATATTCTATGATAAGTGAAGGCTTATGCAGGGAGAATGTCTAGCCTGTAATTCTTCATTGAAGAATGTTCCAAATTTGTTCCAGTGGTACGGGTATGTGCCCCAGTTCAGTCCAGGAGATGGCAGATGAGCAGGTAGCGTAAGCTCTTACATGAAGAGATGACTGGTGACATTCCCTGATCCACTGAGCTGGGGGCATTACTTGTTCCCTGCACCTTATTGGGTCTTTGATGCTGAAGAAACAGGGTGTCAGAATTTTGTCTGTCCTTTGGACAATCCTTCTGACATCAGGGTAGTGACATTTCTCCTTCTCCTGACCTTGTTGATCCTAGAGCTCTGAGATAAGGACACTTGTATGACAAATCCTATAGTTCACTTATGTGCCTTCAAGAGGTGATGACAACAATCAAGAAGATCTTGAAAATGATGAACCTGAGAATCCTTGCTTTGCAACTGCGTCTTGATGGTGGTGAATTGCACCTTGTTTTTTTTTTATTTTATAGATTCCACTAAAATATAATAAGCTTTTGGGCAGCCAACATAGCATTAACAACCTCAGTAGAGGTTATTTTAGATATAACAGGTTATTCTTGCCAACTTCACAGCACGAGAGGCAACTTGTGTGGATGAAGAATAAGGCACCTCTTTTGGTAAAGAAAGTCACGGATGCCTGGCAGACTTCATTACCTATCCTTCGAGAGTGTCCACAGAAGCTGAAACCAGGCCATTCGAGGCCATCGTGGGAGGGTAGCTATGACTACTCCTCCAGACTTGCTGAGCACTCTCTGCAATAACGGAAGCTATGGGGGTATATATACTACTAGATTCTTCTCCCAGCTGATCGATAGACCGACTGATGCTAATTTATTTTTCTTTCTCCATAACATCCAGACTCGTTTTTTCCCACTTCTTCACTATCCAAGAGAAGATTGTAGAGTTGAGGTTCCACTCCTCTCGATAAAGCTCTTTGCAGACTGTTTATTGATAAAACCATTTAGAAAATTAGATTGACTGAGCGAGCAGTTTGTGGATCATATAATTAAACATACAATTATATCTATATTATGAAAATCAATGTCTGTCTGTCCATTTGTCCTCTATAGACATCCAAAAGCTTGAACCTTCGGATACCACATTTGGTACATAGGTACATTGGGTGTCTGGGAAGGTTTTCATAAAGGTCTCAGCTCTCTCCCATAGTTAAGGGTGCAGGGTGCTGTGGAGGTCTCTGTTAAGGGAGTGGGTCACTGTGGAGGTCATTCTTAAAGGGGAGATCACTGTTAAGGAGGCGGGGTGCTATGGAGGTCACTGTTAACGGAGTGAGGAGCTGAGGAGGTCACTGTTAAGGGGGTGGAGCGCTGCAGAGGTCACTTTTAAGGGGGAAGGGAGCTGTGGAGGTCACACTTAAAGGGGTGTGATGCTGTGCAGGAGTCTGCTATGGGAACAGTTAATAAAAAAAAAGTGTGTAACTACCGGGGTATATAGGGCTACTAGCAATTTCCTGGGTAAAAAAAAAAAAAGAATACTGTAGATAGTTCTCCTGGGTTGTGATGGACGAACATCTGCCGGGATGGTTCGCAAACGCGATCGCAATCAAATGTTCGCGAAAAGCAAGTTTGCGGCGGGTAATTATTAAAGTTAAAGGGGTTCTGCACTTTGTTTTAACTAATGATCTATCTTCTGGATAGATCATCAGTATCTGATCGGTGGGGGTCGGACAGCCAGGACCCCGCCAATCAGCTGTTTAACCACTTCAACCCCGCTAGCTGAAACCCCCTTAATGACCAGGCCACTTTTTACACTTCTGCACAACACTACTTTCACCGTTTATCGCTCGGTCATGCAATTTACCACCCAAATAAATTTTACCTCCTTTTCTTCTCACTAATAGAGCTTTCATTTGGTGGTATTTCATTGCTGCTGACATTTTTACTTTTTTTGTTATTAATCGAAATTTAACGTTTTTTTTGTAAAAAAATGACATTTTTCACTTTCAGCTGTAAAATTTTGCAAAAAAAACGACATCCATATATAAATTTTTCGCTAAATTTATTGTTCTACATGTCTTTGATAAAAAAAAATGTTTGGGCAAAAAAAAAATGGTTTGGGTAAAAGTTATAGCGTTTACAAACTATGGTACAAAAATGTAAATTTCCGCTTTTTGAAGCAGCTCTGACTTTCTGAGCACCTGTCATGTTTCCTGAGGTTCTACAATGCCCAAACAGTAGAAAACCCCCACAAATGACCCCATTTCCGAAAGTAGACACCCTAAGGTATTCGCTGATGGGCATAGTGAGTTCATAGAACTTTTTATTTTTTGTCACAAGTTAGCGGAAAATGATGATTTTTTAATTATTATTATTTTTTCTTACAAAGTCTCATATTCCACTAACTTGCGACAAAAAATAAAATTCTAGGTACTCGCCATGCCCCTCACGGAATACCTTGGGGTGTCTTCTTTCCAAAATGGGGTCACTTGTGGGGTAGTTATACTGCCCTGGCATTCTAGGGGCCCAAATGCGTGAGAAGTACTTTGCAATCAAAATGTGTAAAAAATGACCTGTGAAATCCGAAAGGTGCACTTTGGAATGTGTGCCCCTTTGCCCACCTTGGCTGCAAAAAAGTGTCACACATCTGGTATCGCCGTACTGGGTGAGAGAAATATCTTGGCAAAAGACAACTTTTCCAATTTTTTATACAAAGTTGGCATTTGACCAAGATATTTATCTCACCCAGCATGGGTATATGTAAAATGACACCCCAAAACACATTCCCCAACTTCTCCTGAGTACGGCGATACCAGATGTGTGACACTTTTTTGCAGCCTAGATGCGCAAAGCGGCCCAAATTCCTTTTAGGAGGGCATTTTTAGACATTTGGATCCCAGACTTCTTCTCACGCTTTAGGGCCCCTAAAAAGCCAGGGCAGTATAAATACCCCACATGTGACCCCATTTTGGAAAGAAGACACCCCAAGGTATTCCGTGAGGGGCATGGCGAGTTCCTAGAATATTTTTTTTTTTGGCACAAGTTAGCGGAATTTTTATTTATTTTTTTTTCTCACAAAGTCTCCCTTTCCGCTAACTTGGGACAAAAATTTCAATCTTTCACAGACTCAATATGCCCCTCACGGGATACCTTGGGGTGTCTTATTTCCGAAATGGGGTCACATGTGGGGTATTTATACTGCCCTTGCATTTTAGGGGCCCTAAAGCGTGAGAAGAAGTCTGGAATATAAATGTCTAAAATTTTTTACGCATTTGGATTCCGTGAGGGGTATGGTGAGTTCATGTGAGATTTTATTTTTTGACACAAGTTAGTGGAATATGAGACTTAGTAAGAAAAAACAAAAACAAACAAAAAATTTCCGCTAACTTGTGCCCAAAAAAATGTCTGAATGGAGCCTTACAGGGGGTGATCAATGACAGGGGGTGATCAGGGAGTCTATATGGGTGATCACCCCCCTGTCATTGATCACCCCCCTGTAAGGCTCCATTCAGAGGTCCACATGTGTTTTGCGGATCCAATCCATGTATCAGTGGATCCGTAAAAATCATATGGACGTCTGAATGGAGCCTGACAGGGGGGTGATCAATGACAGGGGGGTGATCAATGACAGAGGGGTGATCAATGACAGGGAAGTGATCAGGAAGTCTATATGTGTGATCACCCCCTTGTCATTGATCACCCCCCTGTAAGGCTCCATTCAGACGTTTGCATGTGGTTTGCGGATCCGATCCATGTATCAGTGGATCCGTAAAAATCATACGGACGTCTGAATGGAGCCTTACAGGGGGGTGATCAATGACGGAGGTGATCAGGGAGTCTATATGGGTGATCACCCCTCTGTCATTGATCACCCCCTGTAAGGCTCCATTCAGAGGTCCGCATGTGTTTTGCGGATCCGATCCATGTATCAGTGGATCCGTAAAAATCATACGGACGTCTGAATGAAGCCTGACAGGGGGGTGATCAATGACAGGGGGGTGATCAATGACAGGGAAGTGATCAGGAAGTCTATATGCGTGATCACCCCCTTGTCATTGATCACCCCCCTGTAAGGCTCCATTCAGACATCCGTATGCGTTTTGCGGATCCGATCCATGTATCCGTGGATCCGTAAAAATCATACGGACGTCTGAATGGAGCCTTACAGGGGGTGATCAATGACAGGGGGGTGATTAGGGAGTCTATATGGGGTGATCAGTGGTTCATAAAGGGTTAATAAGTGACAGGGGGGGTGTAGTGTAGTGTAGTAGTGTTTGGTGCTACTTTACAGAGATACCTGTGTCCTCTGGTGGTCGATCCTAACAAAAGGGACCACCAGAGGACCAGGTAGCAGGTATATTAGACGCTGTTATCAAAACAGCGTCTAATATACCTGTTAGGGGTTAAAAAAATCACATCTCCAGCCTGCCAGCGAGCGATCGCCGCTGGCAGGCTGGAGATCCACTCGCTTACCTTCTGTTCCTGTGAACGCGCGCGCCTGTGTGCGGGCGTTCACAGGAAATCTTGCGTCTCGCGAGATGACGCGTATATGCGTCGCTGAGCGCAGGGCTGCCACCTCCGGAACGCACATCTGCGTTAGGCGGTCCGGAGGTGGATATAAAAATGTCCCTAGTAAGCCCCTAGCCCCTAGGCCCCTGACTCCCAGGTGATCACTATATAGATCTATGTGTTTTTGACTCATTATAAAAGTATATTATAAGTATATTGCACCCCTCTGTGTATCACACCTATCGCACCTATCACACCTATCGATAGCACACCTATACCAGTCCCTATTAGCTAGTGTTTGGTGTCCCTAACAGCCTGTCCCTGCTCCACACAGCAACCTCTCCCTACACTGGCAAAACACAGAATGTAAAATGGCGGCCAGATCAGGTTTATTTATAAGGTAGGGGGTATGTCCATGTGCTGAAACGTCTCAATTGGCTGTCCTGTACCACCTGATGGATGTGTTATGGGTCAAAGTTCTTCACAATGTAAAAGAATATGGCGGGCGCAAATTTCTCCATATGTTTGCATGTTCGGCAAATCGCGAACACGCAAAGTTCGCCGCGAAACGACCGCAGGGCGAATCGCAAGGCCATCTCTACTCCTGGGTACCCTTGGAACAAATCCAATAAACACACAAACAGACCAACACTTTTTTTTGTTAACTAGTAATAATTCAGAAACTGAGAAAATAGAAAAACAAAAATGAAATTAACAATAGTAATAATACTAATAATGGTTGACACCCGGTGCCACTGTGATTACTACTGTATATCAGCTTCCTGCCCCAAGTTTGATGGACTTTTCTTCTCCTACAGCTTTTATAAGCAGCCTTAGAGACCAAACGTTACTAGTTTCCTATCCCCTATCTGCATACCCCTGTTCTCTAGTGTCCTTGATGGGGAATGTCCCATGGTCCTTTGTGATTCCGATAACAACAATCATCCCCTATATTCCCTGTCCTACTCATGTGGAGTAGACCCAGGTAGTTAATTTGATTATATGTATGGAGGTCCTTACGGTTGACTGCACATTGAGCAGTTTGTGAACATTTGATCCAGTTGGGACAGTATTAGGACCTCCATTGACATTTTACCAGCAATTTCATTCCACTTTGCCTCTTTCTCTTGTTCTTGAGCATTTCCTCAATTCACTGTCCTCCCTCTTATGGTCTACAACTTACTGCTATCCTATACTGAGATATATGTTGTCTGGATTTACTTTTTTGATTATAGTAAGTGTGAATTCACACTACGTTTAAAGTTTACATTAGAGGTATGGGCAATGTATGCCTCTGAGTAATGCATACAGTATTATAACACTACATACGGTATATGGTATGGCATACTGTATGTAACTTGGAGGCTCCCATGTTAAGCAAAACATCACATCTAGAGCTGTATCCAGAGTTCTGCTCGTGCCTGTTTGGAATCAATCAAGATTGTCCTGCCAAAGTCACTCCTAAGAACTTCGCTAATGTGATGCCCTCTGTTCTACAGGATTCTAGAGAAATTTTTGTATTATACATTTTTTCCTTTTTTTTGTTGCATTGAGGCTTCTTCTCCGCTCCTCACGAGAGGTTCAACCTTTGGTGTCTCTTCAACTGTTGTCAGCTTGTTGTATAAAGTCATCTTGGGTGGGAATCCAGTCAGACTAGGTTCACATCTGCATTACAGTATTCAGGTAGTCTGTTTCAGCAGAGAAGCCGACTACGAGAATTACTGTATCAGGCATAGTCAGACACCACCCCATCCTGCAGAATCCCCATTCACTGTTTTGGGATCCAGTGGGTTTTTGGCTGGTTTCCGGTATGGATGCTGGCTTTCTGATGGAAAAATACTGCTGCATGCTATGGTAATTCAGGTAGTCTGCTTCTGTGCCGGAAGAGGCTACCCGAATACCATAATGCAGATGTGGATGTAGCCTAATTGTTGGGAAGCCTTCAGTGATTCAGGATCAAGTTTTATACTGTATTTTGACTTTTCTTAAGATATAACGGAGCTCTATAATTGTAGCCTTAGTCTTCTGCCAAAAGTGTGGCATGTCTAGTGATCTCTTAACCTACTCCTACGTGTTTAATGAAATAATCGACGTCCAGGTTCACACTCAGAAAATGGCTTTGATATGTGAGGGAGCAGACAGCTGGGCAGTAATGAGTGTCAGTGAGAAGTACCTGGCTAGCGTCCACTTCAGTAGAAATTTGCAAAGGAAATGTCTGTTTTTATTATCAAACGCTTGGTTGTAAAATTCTGGATAAAAACAGATATTTGTACTTTTTGTAGTTTTGCCTAAATCATTATTACTTCTGTAGCACCAGCTTATTCCACAGCAGAAGGTCAGCTCCTGAACCTGCACCATCCTTGCACATTACATGTATGGTGCTCTGAGGTAACTACTCACCACCAGCACTGTACATGTATGGTGCTCTTCAT
Organism: Bufo gargarizans; assembly: GCF_014858855.1. Taxonomy (NCBI): domain Eukaryota; kingdom Metazoa; phylum Chordata; class Amphibia; order Anura; family Bufonidae; genus Bufo; species Bufo gargarizans. The sequence goes on from NW_025334405.1 coordinate 89,133, forward strand.
GGGTCAGACATTGTCTTTCACAATAGCGGGCTCTACAGAAGCAGTTTTCTTCAGTCTCGAGGAGAGCTAATTTGCACTCAGGCAGTGAACTACTAATACTTAATGATTGGGGTTTCTATAGCTCAATAGATCATTAGGCATGATGGCAATTATCAGTTGGGAGTGGCGTATGGAAACCAAGCTTGGCGGTTTAGTGCTTAGGACCGTTGCCTTACAGAGCTTGGGTTTAAATCTGACATTTAGCTGTAGTTGATATGTTCTCCTAGTGATGCATGTATTTCCTTCAAAAACAATGATAGGTCAACCTGGAATTTAGAACATGAGCTCCAATGGGCATTAACATGGGTGATGACAATTGCTATATAGTACTGCAAACATGTTATTGTGATATACAGTAAATTAATGACTTTGTCCTCAAACTGCTTGGAAACCCTGCAAGGATGGGTAAGTGGTCAATGAGCAGATGTGTCCTTCCTTACCTTTCCTCTTGGCTCAACATATACTGAATGGTGCCAGATGACCAACCTCGAACAAGCACATAATTTAGCGATACTCTGTCAGGAGATGTTTATGCTATATGTGTCTATATGTGGCCACCCAGCTGGTTGAGGGTTTAGCTAACCTGTTGCAATAATTTATTGAATTTATATTGTTACCTCTCCAACCAAATTTGCAGAGAGGTAAGGGTGGACCCATCGACCTGCTTTGAACTGTTGCAGTATCATTGCATTCTAAAGGACCTCTGCTTTCTGAACACAACCTTGAAATCCCATCTCCAACGATAAGCTTGGTATACAAAGAGCCCTAAGAAATGGGCTAGAAATATGGATGAAGATTGTAGAAGGTAGAGAAAGTCAAGGAACAGCTGATTACAATATAGATACTTCATAACCTTGAGGTTAGAATCAACCTCAAGTCAGTAACCCAAAAGACCCATTAATATTAGGAATGTCTTCTGTTATCTTGTCATTGATGATCCCTGGATTTATACAGCTCTTCACAAAAAATGTATTTGTTGACTTTGGTCTTTGTCCAAGCAGAGCTGATAGGTCTAATAGGGACAGACAGGACGTGCCTTGGGACAGGAATAATGATGTCACTCCACTGACAGTATGCATGTAGTTGGAGAACATCTAGATAATGCATTGCCTGATCCCCATATTTATAATGGTAGCTCCCACAGACTACAGAGAATTTCTCTACGGAAGCCAACAAAATCCTAACATGATTTCCCATCGTAGGAGAAAACTGCTAGCCTTTGGTGACCCAATAATGACCAAACCAGAGATTTTGGCAAATTAAAATATACTCCAGTTGCCTTTTGAGATATTTCTGGTAGACTGTCACCTTTGGGACTGGCACAATGATGTCACAAATGTCATAGTCCCACGGCGGTGAGGACAGTAACCAGCTATATAGATAGGGATTCATGGCTGGGCCCCTCCAATGCATAATTCAGAGGGTCCACAGCTACTTGACCGGTCACACCTAGAATGCAGGCTGTATTATTCAGAAATAAATGTATCTGGCGATTAACCCTTCAAGAGGAGCTTGCTAATACCTTGCGGTAACATTACATCATTACGGTATTTAAAGGACCTGGCTGCAATCCGGAAAGCTGTGGTAAAGAGAAAGCAAGGGTGAAATATGGACTTTCAAAGAAATTTTATTCCCTCAAATGAGATATATTGAAACCACATTAATTAAAGGTTTAGGAAAAAAGTCTAATGTGGTAGGAAAGTGTTTGGTGGCGAGGAGGCAGCGTACTGTAGGAGTTGTGTGTTTTCTGGTGCAGCCAATTACTCCAGCAGAAGGTATTCCCATCGAAACATCAGCTTATGTTCTTTAGGAAGTGAGCTGTACTCATGGATTTGTGGTAAACAGAAGGCTGATTCAAAAGGCGGATACCCAGCCACAGCAAAACAACTCTGGATGACATAATGCTAAGATTTCCAACCCAGCAAGAAAACAACGGTAAACCCGATGTTTTGGAAGCAAAACAAAATATAGAGGAAATGGAGGCTTTATTTTGGTAGAGTGTTTGCATTGTATTGCCAGTAGATGCCACTACGCCTTTTGCATCCTGAATTGGCTTAACTACCCTGTTTATTATCTTCTCAGGTGGGGGAATCTCCAATACGCTTAAACTGGAAAGATTGGATTTCTGAAGGTTGGGTCCTAGAATGTATATGGTCGTCGGATATTCCAAAAATATAGATGGACTGAAACGGTTTTTTATAAATAAAATAAAGCCTCAGAAGACATGTGGACTATTGGGAAGGTCTGATAAATCACTGGAGACAGTACTTGAGTTAGGTCTTTGGAGTTCTTAGGTTACTAGTCAGTGTTGGGCGAGCATGCTTGGCCGAACACTAGTTCGTCTCGAGCATCGCAATGCTCAGCACATCGCGGTGTTCGGCCGAATACTACGTGTGCTCGAGCGCGATGCTCAAGCCTCCTCCCCGCACGTATGTTGTCTGCTACTCAGCCAATAAACGAGCAGGTAAGTACTGCCATTCACTGTAATGCCGTAGCCATGTTGGCTGCTGGCATTACAGTGATTGGCTGGCCGGAACACGTCATCGGGTGCTATATAGCACCCAATGACACGTGTTCAGCTCAGTCTTAGTCAGGAAGAGCTGGTGAGCAGAAGGGAGAGATAGTTTAGGGTGTGAAATAGGAATATTTTAGTTTTTATACTTGTTATAGACCCAAAAGTCCTTTTAAGGACTATAGTTGTATCTGGCAGCAATATATATCATTAGCGCAACCTGCGCTAAATAGCTTGCAATTGTTTGGCCGCTGCAGACAGCGACATTATCTTCGCTACATCTCCTGTGTAACGTGTGCGCAGCCTAAAAATATCTGTGACATCCAGTGTACTTTTTCCGTAGACAATGTCCGCTGCGGACAGTTACATTACCTGCGCTACATCTCCTGAATAACGTTTGCGCATCCTAAATATCAGTGACATTCATTCAGTGTAATTTTTTATTAGGCAGTGGTGACAGCGACATTACTTGCGCTATACTTCCTGTATAATGTTTGCGCATCCTAAATATCTCTGACATTCAGTGTACTTTTTTTATAGACGCTGCAGACAGCAACATTACCTGCGCTACATCTCCTGTATAATGTGTGCACATCCTAAAAATATCTGTGACATCCAGTGTACTTTATTTGCGCATACACTTACAAAACCTGCTCTACTGTACGTGTGACATACTTGTAAGCATATATACCATTTAATATGCACAAGGCGAGCAGTAAGGGACGGGGAAGTGGCCGTGATGCTGAAGGTGCACGCAGAGGCCGTGGGCCCCAGAGCACAAGAAACACACTCATCCACAATACCCAGCTTTATGTCCCAGTTTGCAGCTCGGCGCAGGACACCACTCAAAGTCAGACCAGTGCGACCATGTGGTCGGTTGGATTGCAGCAAATAATGCTTCTAGTCGGTTAAGCACTCCCTGTCTTCCACAAAGTCCAGTCTCAGTAGCCAAGAGTCTGGTCAACAGAATCCTCACCCTGATCCTCCTTCCTCCCACCATTGAGAGTCTTGGCAAACAAGTGATCCCACACTCGGATATTCCGAGGAGCTCTTTTCTTCGCCATTCCTTCATTTGGGCCTCTCGCCAAGCTCGCTTGAAGAGGGACATGAGGAGATATTGTGCCCTGATTCCCAAACTCTGGAGCAGGCCAAAGCCACTCTGTGCACCCTTGCTCCTCCTGCTTCCTCTGCCAGCCCCTGCTTCTTGATTTAAAAGTTTAGGCAAGTTGACTATGCAAGAACTTGGCCCTGTCAATTGAGAAGGAGAGGAAGGGGCTGAGGAAGCAGGAGTTGCACAGAGTGACAGGCCCACCCGCATTGCACTTAACTGCTCTTTTGCATATGTATTAAAGCACATTCTCTCCAGAATGAAGTAGAGGATCACTACTGTGAAAGATATCATTACATTCAGATGAGCTAGATATACGGGGCATTGTACTGTCACGGACGGTGTACAGGAAACAAGGCAAAGCAACATGTATAAACGACTCGCTGGATCCAAAAACTAAGGAACCAAGGGAGACCCCTGCAGAAGACCTGGCACTTTCCCTGGCTGCTCAGCCTATGCAAAGATCCGAATGGTGGAGGTTTGCATATCCACGAACCTTGACTATAAAGCCCTGAGCACCCTACAATATTGAGGGGACATGACCACCGGCTCCCTACACAAGATACGGAGGGAGTCAGGGTCACCTGGGATCCAGCAAACAGAAAATAACAGATAAAGGTACAACACTTAGCTTTGAAGCAAACAGGAGGACAGAGTCAGCGTGCACACACACTCCAGGAAGTAGTATAAGCCGCCCAGAAAAGCCTTCTGGGGAAGAATTTAAAGGGAAGCAATTAGTCCAACACATGACAGCTGAGAGAGGCTAACGAGAGGAGGAGCTGAATACCACAACACAGAAACTCAAGGAGGAGGTTCTGAAAGGCCTCTGTCAGAGCTTCTCAGCTGTCTGGTTGTGACAGTACCCCTCCCTCTACGAGTGGACTCCGGACACTCAGAACCCACCTTCTCAGGATGGGACCTATGGAAAGCCCTGATGAGACGAGAGGCCTTAATGTCCGTCACTGGGACCCACATCCTCTCCTCAGGACCATACCCCTCCCACTGAACAAGGTACTGAAGAGAACCGCGGACAAGACGAGAATCCACAATCCTAGAGACCTGAAATTCAAGATTCCCATCAACCATAATCGGAGGAGGAGGCAAAGGCGAGGGTACAATGGGTTGAACATAAGGTTTCAATAAGGACTTATGAAAAACATTATGGATCTTCCAAGTCTGAGGAAGATCAAGACGGTATGCAACAGGATTGATGACAGACAGGATTTTGTAAGGCCCAATAAACCTAGGACCCAACTTCCAGGAGGGAACCTTCAATTTGATATTCTTGGTAGACAACCACACCAGATCACCAACATTCAGGTCCGGACCAAGCACACGTCTCCTATCTGCCACACGCTTATATCTCTCACTCATGCTCTTTAGACTATCCTGAATCTTTTGCCAAATAGATGACAAAGACGAGGAGAATCTGTCCTCATCAGGTAAACCAGAAGACCCCTCTCCCGAGAAAGTCCCAAACTGTGGATGAAACCCATATGCACCAAAAAATGGTGACTTCTCAGAGGACTCCTGACGACGGTTATTTAAAGCAAACTCAGCAAGGGACAAAAAAGAACACCAATCCTCTTGATTCTCCGCCACAAAACAACGCAGATATGTCTCCAGATTCTGATTGACGCGCTCTGTCTGGCCATTCGACTGCGGGTGGAAAGCAGAAGAGAATGACAACCGAACCCCCAAGCGAGAACAGAAAGCCTTCCAGAATCTGGAAACAAACTGCGTGCCCCTATCAGAGACTATGTCTGAAGGAATACCGTGCAATTTGACAATGTGATCAACAAATGCCTGCAGCCAGCGTCTTAGCATTGGGCAAACCAGGAAAAGGGATGAAATGCACCATTTTGCTAAAACGGTCCACCACCACCAGAATCACAGTCTTCCCCGAGGAACGAGGCAGGTCCGTAATGAAGTCCATGGACAGATGTGTCCAAGGACGGGAAGGAATGGGTAAGGGAAGGAGAGGACCTGATGGCCGTGAATGAGGGACTTTGGCACGAGCGCAAGTCTCGCAGGCTGCTACAAAACCCTCAACCGACTTACGAAGCGCAGGCCACCAGAATCTCCGAGCGATGAGATCCAGTGTGGCTCTTACCCCCGGGTGCCCAGCAAGGGCCGTATCGTGGTGTTCTTTAAAAATCTTGTGTCTTAAAGCGAGAGGCACAAACAACCTCCCAGGAGGACAAAGATCAGGAGCCTCTGACTGGGCTGCCTGCACCTCTGCCTCCAATTCAGAAAAAGAGCAGAGACTACCACACCTTCAGCCAAAATGGGACCCGGGTCTTCAAAATTCCCGCCTCCCGGAAAACAACGTGACAGGGCATCTGCCTTCACATTCTTAACTCCAGGGCGGAACGTGACAACAAAATTAAACCTAGAAAAGAACAACGACCATCTGGCCTGTCTCGGGTTCAGACGCTTGGCTGACTCCAAGTAGGCCAGATTTTTATGGTCAGTAAATACGGTAATAGGGTGTCTGGCTCCCTCTAGCCAATGGCGCCATTCCTCAAAAGCCAACTTGATGGCCAACAATTCCCTATCTCCCACATCGTAATTTCTCTCTGCGGAGGAGAGTTTTCTTGAGAAAAAGGCACACGGTCGCCAATTGGCAGGAGAGGAACCCTGAGACAAGACCGCCCCCACACCCACCTCAGAAGCATCAACCTCAACTATGAAGGGTAAAGAAACATCAGGTTGCACCAAGATGGGAGCGGAAGCAAAACTCTCCTTGATATCAGAAAAAGCCTTACGCGCCTCTACTGACCAAGAAGAAAAATCTACCCCCTTTCTGGTCATATCAGTGAGTGGTTTAACAATAGAAGAATAATTCAAAATGAACTTCCTGTAATAATTGGCAAAGCCCAAAAAACGCATCAGCGCCTTTTGATTCTCAGGAAGCTCCCACTCAAGCACAGCGCTGGACCTTCTCGGGGTCCATGCGAAAACCAGAAGCGGAGAGAAGAAACCCCAGAAATTGAATTTCTGGAACCGCAAACACACATTTTTCCAGTTTCGCATATAATTTATTCTCCCGCAGGATGAGCAAGACCTGACGTAAATGTTCCTTATGAGTTTTGAAATCGGGAGAAAAAATCAAAATGTCATCCAAATACACCAATACAAATTTTCACATCAAATTATAACAAATGCTGTTCACGAAATGCTGAAAAACGGCTGGGGCATTCATCAAACCAAAGGGCATAACCAAATTTTCAAAATGGCCCTCAGGGGTATTGAAGGCCGTCTTCCATTCGTCCCCTTCTCTGACCCTGACCAGGTTGTATGCCCCTCTTAAATCTAATTTGGAAAAGACTTTAGCCCCAACAACCTGGTTAAACTAGGTCCGGGATCAGAGGAAGCGGATAAGGGTCACGAATTGTGATATTGTTCAGCTCCCTGAAATCCAGACAAGGTCTTAAAGAACCATCTTTTTTCTTAACAAAGAAAAAACCAGCGGCAACAGGTGACTTCGAGGGTCGTATGTGTCCCTTTCTCAGACTCTCAGAGATATAAGCACGCATAGCGATCCTCTCAGGTTGGGAAAGATTGTATGAATGAGATTTAGGCAGCTTGGCGCCTGGGATGAGATTAATAGGGCAATCGTACTCCCTGTGCGGGGGCAAATCCTGAACTCCACTCTCAGAGAAGACATCCGAAAATTCAGAGAGAAAAGATGGTACAGTCTTAGTAGCAACCTCAGAAACAGATGTCATGAGGCAATTCTCTCTGCAAAAGTCACTCCAACCATTTATTTGCCTCGCTTGCCAATCAATGGTGGGGTTATGCTTAGTGAGCCAGGGCAGCCCCAACACCAGAGGGGTGGGTAAACTGCTAAGGACGAAACATGACACATCCTCAACATGAGCATCACTCACAATTAAACGGATATTGTGAACTATGCCCTTTAATGATTTTTGAGAAAGTGGAGCGGAATCGATAGCAAAAACAGGAATATCCTTTCCCAAAGTGCGCACCTGGAAACCATGAGTTATCGCAAAATGATTATCAATGAGATTGACAGCTGCTCCACTATCCACAAAAATCTCACAAAAAATGTTCTTGCTCTCTAGCGCCACCCTAGCCGGCAGGACAAAACGGGAACTACAAGCAAATGAAAAACCTTCAATTTCCGCCTCAACCCTGCCAATAGTAATAGACGGAACATTTTTAAAAGATTTTTTCCTGTTTGTTTCTTTATTACTCCCAGAAAACTGCCTGAATCTCCTAGAGGGACAAATATTTGCCAAATGATTTATACCTCCACAACAAAAACAAACCCTCCCATGCGAGCTGAATCTTCTATTGTCAGAAGCAATCAACCCCAGCTGCATGGGCTCCTGCTCAGAAGGGGCTGACAGCGACTGAGACCCCTGCGCACAGAACGGGACCGCTGCACTGTCCTGGGACTGAGTATGACAGGAAGGGGACATCTCTCCTCTCTCTCTAAGACGCCTGTCAATACGAACGGCCTGAGACATAGCAGAGTCCAAAGAAATAGTCCTCTCATGAAAGGCAAATGCATCTTTCAATCCCTCTGAAAGACCATGGCAAAATTGACTTCGGAGCGCAGCATCATTCCAACCAGTATCAACTGCCCATCTCCGAAATTCTGAGCAGTATATTTCTGCGGATTGTTTACCCAGGCATAATAGACGTAGTTTAGACTCAGCCAGAGCAATACGATCCGGATCATCATATATCTGACCCAGGGCTAAAAAGAATTCATCCACTGAACGGAGAGGCCGTGCCCCCTCCGGCAGCGAAAAGGCCCAGGACTGAGCGTTACCTCTGAGCAGCGATATAATGATCCCCACCCTCCGTTCCTCATCACCAGAGGAGTGGGGAAGAAGGCGAAAATGGAGTTTGCAAGCCTCTCTAAAACGCACAAAATTCTCACTACCCCCGGAGAACGTATCCGGGAGCGAGATCTTAGGCTCAGAACAAACTCCATGAACGCAAGCTGAACCGGTCACTTGAAGCTGAGAAAAAGTCTAACGGAGATCAGCTACCTCCAATGAAAGACCCTGGAAGCGTTCAGCTAAAAGTGAAACCGGATCCATGCTTGAGACGGTTATGGCGGCTTATAATGTCACGGACGGTGTACGGGAAACAAGGCAAAGCAACATGTATAAACGACTCGCTGGATCCAAAAACTAAGGAACCAAGGGAGACCCCTGCAGAAGACCTGGCACTTTCCCTGGCTGCTCAGCCTATGCAAAGATCCGAATGGTGGAGGTTTGCATATCCACGAACCTTGACTATAAAGCCCTGAGCACCCTACAATAGTGAGGGGACACGACCACCGGCTCCCTACACAAGATACGGAGGGAGTCAGGGTCACCTGGGATCCAGCAAACAGAAAATAACAGATAAAGGTACAACACTTAGCTTTGAAGCAAACAGGAGGACAGAGTCAGCGTGCACACACACTCCAGGAAGTAGTATAAGCCGCCCAGAAAAGCCTTCTGGGGAAGAATTTAAAGGGAAGCAATTAGTCCAACACATGACAGCTGAGAGAGGCTGACGAGAGGAGGAGCTGAATACCACAACACAGAAACTCAAGGAGGAGGTTCTGAAAGGCCTCTGTCAGAGCTTCTCAGCTGTCTGGTTGTGACATGTACCTGGTTTACCAGTGAATTTCTTACTGACAAACTCAAAATATTTTCTTAACTTTTTTTATATTTTGTATTTTTTTATTTAGTTTTCATACCCTTTGTTTTTTTTGTCACTCATATAAATTAAAACACATTAAAAATCTAATTAAAGCGGTTTTGTGTGGCCACAAAATAACATCTACCCACATGACCACTGCAGTCCACCTCTAGCATTAGTAGTGTAAATCAGAAGATTGCTGAGGCCGGTGATTGACTGCAGCAGTCACATGGATGTGCGGCATATCATCATTGCAGCAAATGCAGATTGGTAGGAAGCACCATGGCAGTGATACAGGAGCAGCAGGAAGCACGTGGAGTGACAGGGAGCAATGGAGTGGTGGTGCTGGAGCCTTGGAGGATTCATCAGGTAAGCAATCTTATTTTATGGCATTTCAATTGTAGACATTTTTTTTCCTAAATCCAGAAAGTCCCTACTGATTGTTCATAGGAAGACCAGGTCATTAAAAATGAAGTAAGAAAAAAAAGTAATTTCTCCTTTTCAAGGTTGATAAATAACCTCACATATTACTCCTTCTTGATTTACGAGATGTGTTTGACCCATCATAAAGGTCTGAACCCAAAAGTATGTTCTTAATCCCACTCCATCATCTTCTATGAGAGCTGACCACATCAGACACTGGAATTCTCTACTATAAGGGAGCACAACTTTAAAGTGTTTGGTAAGATTCACTGACCACAATTCAGAAGAGCTGGAGGTCTCTCGGTAACTGTGTCCTGAAATCAAACAATTATGGGATCTGGCACACACGTCTTTGGTTCATAATTGTCTGCTATCTTTTTGTCTGGGATGAGGATCAAATAAGAGTTTGGCAGAAGCCTTTACCAGAGTGGTGACTTCTTACTATGCCTCTATTTAAGAGAACCTTCTAAACAGAGCAGTTAAGTAATATTCTCCGAGAAGGAGACCTTGTTCTCCATGCCCAGATGTCTTCTGCTCCACCGGCTTTGGAAGACATGATAAAACCTAAGTTTTACTCTCATGCAAACCTCTTATTCATTATTTTCTAAACTATAATTATTATCCCCAAACCATCAAAGAAGAGAAAAAGTTCAGACTGTAAAGGTCAATAAGAAGGTTTTAAAATTCTGAAAATACTTTTTATATTTCTATCAGTGTTACAGTACAGTGCTTACATTTTACCAGATTGTGTCTGTCCTGTCCATCACATACTGTAGATTTATCATGAAGGCCAGATTAAGGTTCCCATCCGCCATCTGTCCCATTATAGAAAGGACTTATAGGAGAGCTGGCTATGTATGTGCACAGCCCCCTCTTTTAAAATCTATGGCCATAATATGTAACAGGGACAGCTGAGCCTGGGACTCCCTTAGAATTCATCGGAGAGAGAAGCTTGCCTGGCCACATGTCAACCTCTTGCATCGATGTATAGACTTATCCATGTAAATAGGAACAATCGGGTTTGTGTGGAAATAGAACAACAGGTAGGCCAAAAGTTACAGCCAGGTCCATAAATATTGGGACATCGACACAATTTTAATTTTTTTGGCTCTTTACACCACCACAATGGGTTTGAAATTAAACTAACAAGATGTGCCTTAACTGCAGACTGTCAGCTTTAATTTGAGGATATTTACATCCAAATCAGGTGAACGGTGTTGGAAGTACAACGGTTTGCATATGTGCCTCCCACTTGTTAAGGGACCAAAAGTAATGGGACAGAATAATAGTCATAAATCAAACTTTCACTTTTTAATACTTAATGCCTGAAGTCTGGAACTCATAGACATTACCAGATGCTGGGTTTCATCCCTGGTGATGCTCTGCCAGGCCTCTACTGCAACTGTCTTCAGTTCCTGCTTGTTCTTGGGGCATTTTCCCTTCAGTTTTGTCTTTAACAAGTGAAATGCATGCTCCATCGGATTCAGGTCCGGTGATTGACTCGGCCATTGCATAACATTCCACTTCTTTCCCTTAAAAAACCCTTTGGTTGCTTTTGCAGTATGCCTTGGGTCATTGTCCATCTGCACTGTGAAGCGCCGTCCAATGAGTTCTGAAGCATTTGGCTGAATATGAGCAGATAATTTTGCCCAAAACACTTTAGAATTCATCCTGCTGCTTTTGTCAGCAGTCACATCATCAATAAATACAAGAGAAGCAGTTCCATTGGCAGCCATACATGCCCACGCCATGACACTACCACCACCATGCTTCACTGCTGAGGTGGTATGCTTAGGATCATGAGCAGTTCCTTTCCTTCTCCATACTCTTCTCTTCCCATCCCTCTGGTACAAGTTGATCTTGGTCTCATCTGTCCATTGGATGTTGTTCCAAAACTGTGAAGGCTTTTTTAGATGTCGTTTGGCAAACTCTAATCAGGCCTTCCTGTTATTGATGCTCACCAATGGTTTACATCTTGTGGTGAACCCTCTGTATTCACTCTGGTGAAGTCTTCTCTTGATTGCTGACTTTGACACACATACACCTACCTCCTGGAGAGTGTTCTTGATCCGGACAACTGTTGTGAAGGGTCTTTTCTTCACCAGGGAAAGAATTCTTCGGTCATCCACCACAGTTGTTTTCCGTGGTCTTCCGGATCTTTTGGTGTTGCTGAGCTCACTGGTGCTTTCCTTCTTTTTAATAATGTTCCAAACAGTTGTTTTGGCCACGGCTAATGTTTTTGCTATCTCTCTGATGGGTTTGTGGTGTTTTTTCAGCCTAATGATGGCTTCACTGATAGTGACAGCTCTTTGGATCTCATCTTGATAGTTGACAGCAACAGATTCCAGATGCAAATAGCAGACTGGAAATGACCTCTGGACCTTTTTTCTGCTCATTGTAATTGGGATAATGAGGGAATAACACACACCTGGCCATGGAACAGCTGAGAAGACAATTGTCCCATTACTTTTGGTCCCTTAACAAGTGGGAAGCACATATGCAAACTGTTGTAATTTCTCCACCATTCACCTGATTTGGCTGTAAATCCCCTCAAATTACAGCTGACAGTCTGCAGGTAAAGCACATCTTGTTTGTTTCATTTCAAATCCATTGTGGTGGTGTATAGAGCCAAAAATGTTAGAATTGTGTTGATGTCCCAATATTTATGGACCTGACTGTAGATTTAGCCTGTGGCCTCCAAAGTCAATGGTTCATTTAAAGCTAATGTGCAGCTGGTTCTCCAGATCCTGTTGTGATTTTAACAGTCAGATTGGAAGAATTGGCTTCAGTTAGAAGGGTAGGTAGAGGCAGCCCGTTAGGTTCCCAAGTCAAGGAGATCCCATGTTTTGATCCTATTGTTTGTCGGACCTGGTATGTTATTGAAGCAATGCTCTGCTGTTCCCTTCACTACCATAGATTGTGAACAGTGTGGCAACATGCATGCTCGGTTACTGCTTTGGTCAAACTCCTCCTTACCATGGTCATGCGGCTAGGGAGTGAGTTTTAGAAGCCTCAGTGAGTTAACATGTATCACCTATTTAGCGCTTAGATGATACCTTAGATTTTGTATGGCATAAGTATTAAGTTATAATGGATTGATAATTAGGATCGGATTAATTACTGTGATGGTTACTTGGCGCCAAAATTAAATTACCGATGGTATATACTGTAGGTGGAAACATGTTGAAGTTCATGTTGGATAGCCAGTACATTTTTTGCCATATTTCTCACAGGAAAGCAATCAATGTATTGCATGAGGTTGATGTAGAAGGTGAAATAATAATTATCAAGATGCATTCATTTGCAGGGTTGTCCTCCTTTGCGTGGGTGCTAGGTCAGAGATTACAGCATTCAGAGTTATAACTGGAGTTATTACTCTGCAATTAATTTCATCATATTGTACTTGACAGGAAAAACAATGGATATCTTAATGGACTTCATTGTTTGGAGAAAAGCTGGGTCCATCAGCTCCAGGGATGTCCATCCTGTGATGGATTCAGCACTGCTATGGTTTCTGTTATAAACAGATGTGGACAGAGTCTGTGGTGTTGACTTTCTTTGTAGGAGGAGAACTCCACTGAATCCAATCTAATGCTGTGAGCTGAAGTTTGGATTTTTATGAGCATTGTATTTCAGATAGCAGGACATTTATTGGAAGGAAAAAACAATAAACCGGTATTACGTTTAGTAAAGACGTTGTCTCTGAGGAGAAAACCAGGGATAAGGAGCAGGAGGATCAATGTCTCAGAACTTTCATCCAACACTTGAGAGATCAAGTGAGACCTGGAAAGTGCAAATCAAGAAGGGATTAGGCCTGATGCACTCGCACTTGGCCGGACAGTAGGTCAGTGGCGGCTCAGTGATTATCTGTGCAGCTGTTTTGGGTGCTTTGCTGAGGGAATTATTGGGAGAGTGAGCCAGGATTGTGTCAGTGTGCTCATAAAACGTACATTTACTTACTATTAACAAAAGCTCGGCTGTAGCTAGTTATTGTTATCTGGATTTCCTGTGGGTCCTCCATTTTCTTCTAGTGCAAATCTTCTTATGTAATAAGACTCACTTTATTGTCTTCTCTTCATCTCCTATGACAGTAAGTCTTGAGTAGAAGGATCATAACACTTTACTGAAAGAGTATGAAACTTCTCCATGCTCTGAAGAGCTCAACTCGTTGTTACAGCAATGACTCATGGCCACCACTGCTTTGCTCAGCCAATCTGGCACTCTGGGTACCTTCTTCTCTCCCACCAGTGTTGCTCAGTCCCCCCAAGCAGCCTAAAGCTTGCTTGCCGGCACCGCCCCTCTTGCTTTGCACATCGGATAAACACTTACACCCCTTCCAGTTCTGAAAGGGCCAGCACTTGCACATCCTAATCTTCCCCAGCCAATGACTAGCCACCTTGGGTTACTTAATCCTGCAAAGGTGTGCTGTTATATGTTTACCTGAACATGTACCAACATCTGCCTGTTTATCAGATTTGACCATTCATATTGACCCTGCGCAGCCCACCCTGACCTCAAACTGTTTATATACTCTGTCCCTGACTCTGGTTTTGCCTGATCCCTAAGTGCCCTGAACTAGTGTCTTTTACACCCCATGGATTAGCCAAATAGAGACTACTCCAATACCTGCTGGGACCCAAGACTATCATGGTTAGGCTGAAAGATGGAGTCCATTAAGTACAGGCACAAAAAGGTGAGATAAAAAAGGCCAAAAATGTCAACACGAAATAGTAGGCAATGTTTCTTACCAGTCAAAATGTGTCCATGGCTTGGCTCCTATTGTCTCTATAGCTAAATACTGGTTTCAAAGAATTCCCCATAATGGGCAGGTGGTTTACCTTTATTGTTCCGTTGGGATCTCTGCAAGGACAGTTCCACGTCTCCAGGGTAGAAGTAGAGTCTTGGACTTGTGCAGGAGGATCAGCTGTCTGACTTGGAGTAGTCTCAGCAACTGGCATCAGGACTCGAATTTGAGGCTGGAGTAACCACTGAAGGGGGTCAAGCATGGAAGGCAACTCTGTTTGAGTCTTACTTTCTGAAGACAATGGCAGCTCAGGTAATGTATCCTCTTCTATTGGCTGCTCTTGAACAGGTTCCTGTAGGCATTTCCTGTTACGATGAACTCGCTGAGTACCTTTATCCTCTCTCTGGATTTCGTAGACCTCTGATGAGGCAATGGCCACTATTGTATATGGCTCACGCTCCCAATGACTATCCAGTTTGCTTACAGGGTGATTGTTTTTTAGCCAGACCTGGTCTCTAGGTTGTAAAGGCTCAGCATGGGCATGCATATCAAAGTCCTGTTTTTGTTTTTGTTGAGCCTTCTCTATTTTAGAGTCCACTTTTTCTTTGGCGTCCTCCAGGCGCTTCTGATGCTCTTTGACCTACTCAGATTGGGGAATGAGTGGTTAAGCATCCGGTACAGGGACGTCAAGGGCAAGATCTGCGGGTAGACGGCCATGTCTTCCAAACATGAGGTAGTATGGAGTGTACCCAGCGGAGCAATGGGTTGTATTGTTGTACAGGTACACTAGTTCAGGGAGGAGTAACGGCCATTCATCCCTCTGGTGAGGCGACCTTGAGCATGTTGATCAGTGTCTGATTCATTTTTTCGCACAGCCCGTTTCCGTGAGGGTGGTATGCGGTAGTTCTCAGTTTTTTGCAGTTGTACAAGGCACAAAGTTTATAGAATAACTGAGACTCGAATGCAGATCCCTGATCAGTGAGCATTTTGTCAGGACACCCATACGGCAGAATCAAGCTCTTCCACATGGCAGCAGCTGTAGTTTTTGCAGTTAAGTCTTTTACAGGTACAGCCACAACGAACTTGGTATAGTGGTCTATGATTGTCATAGCATAGACATACCCGGATCTGCTGGGTTCCAGTTTCACGTGGTCGATTGCCACAATTTCAAGAGGACCTTTACTCATTATTGGATGAAGGGGGGCCCGCTGATCATGTCTTTCCCTTTTGCTACCGCACAGGTGGGACACTGTCGACACCAGGTTTCAATGTCACTTCTCATGCCAATCCAGTAGAAACGTTGTATGATGGTGGCTTCCGTTTTTTGGGATTCCAAAGTGACCAGACCGGTTATGGTACATGTCCATCACCATCTTGGCATCTCTTCGAGGCACCACTATCTGGTGGAGGCGCTCACAGGTGACTGGATCAAGCATTCTCCTGAGGAGTAGGTTTCTTTGTAGGAAGAGTAGTTTCCGTTGTCGCCAGAGGCGAACTAGCTCAAAGTCAGCTCTCCGCCGTCGGATTCTCTCCGGTATGCGCCCGCTGTAAAAATAATCCAACAGTTCTCCAATGGCTCTGCTCCAGAGCTCTTTCTCAACTGGAGGTGAGGGGTCACAGGTCTGTGGAAAACAAGTGACTTTAGAGGTCGGGCGCCTAGTGTGTAGGACCTCCTGTCGGGCAAATCGGGAGTAGAATAGTGGCATCTCCACATCTTCCCACTGATCATCGGTAGAAATTGGTTCTTTCTGGGGAGGTAGCCTAGACAAAGCGTCGGCATTGTCATTAGATTTCCCAGTTCGGTACTTAATGGTAAAGTTGAAGTTCGCCAGTCTAGAAGCCCATCTTTGGTCTAGAGCTCCCAGACGTGCAGTGTTCAAGTGAGCTAGCGGATTATTGTCGGTGTAGACCGTGAAAGGTGTAGCAGCTAGGTAGTCCTTGAATTTCTCAGTTACAGCCCAGACCAAGGCTAAGAAGTCCAGTTTGAACGAGCTGTAGTTATGGTCATTCCGCTCTGGCTCTCGTAAAGATCTGCTTGCATAGGCGATGACTCTTTCAGTTCCAGCTTGTGTCTTAGATAGTACAGCTCCCAAACCTTTCTTACTTGCATCAGTATAGAGGCAAAATGGTAGGCTGTAGTCAGGATAACCCAGGACTGGAGGTTCTGTAAGTTTTTCTTTCAATAGTTGGAAAGCAGCTTCTCTCTCTTCATTCCACTCCACTGGTATCTTGGAATTCTGACATCCTTTAGGGTGACCTTTTACAAGCTCCTGGATAGGTTCCACAATCTGAGCAAAGTGCAGGATAAATCTCCGATAGTAACTTGCAAGACCGAAGAAGCTCTTGACCTCTTTGACTGTTTTGGGTACCGGCCAGCTTTGTAATGCTGCTATTTTGTCAGGGTCCGGTCTCACGCCTTCTGCACTCACAACATGTCCCAGATATTTCACTTGGGGCTTCAGTAAGTGACACTTTGAAGGTTTCACTTTCAGTCTATGTTGGGCCAAAGTCTGGAACACTTCCGCCAGGTGCTGTGTTCCTCGTAGGTCTTAGAGTAGATGATCACATCATCCAGGTACAACAACACAGTCTCAAAGTTTTTGTGTCCAAGACATCTTTCCATGAGTCTCTGAAATGTCCCAGGGGCGTTGCATAGCCCGAATGTCATGTTGTTGAACTCAAACAGACCCATTGGGGTGGCAAAAGCTGTTTTTTCTTTATCTTCTGGTGCCATGGGAACTTGCCAACAGCCACTGGTTAGATCCAGAGTTGAAAAGTAGGCAGCAGGGGGTACGCATCCTTGTGCGTAATGTTGTTGATCTTACGGTAGTCTACACAAAAACGGATGGTTCCATCCTTCTTCTTTACCAGGAATAAGGGGGCAGCCCAGGGGCTGTGACTATCCTGGATGACATTAGCTGTCTTCATATCCTGAACCATCTTCTTCACTTGCTGGTACATGGCAGGAGGGATTGGTCGGTATCTCTCTTTGATTGGAGGATGAGTGCTGGTTGGAATGGTGTGCTGTATTAAACGAGTCTGTCCATAGTCCAGAGAATGTTTGCTGAAGACTTGATGGTGTTGTTTGACTAAGTCCAGCATACCGTTGAGCAGTGGGATAATCCAGAATATCCTGCGGACGGATGTGGTATAGGCAGGCCTCTGGATAGTGCTTTTTTAATTTCACAGCTTCATCACCCAGATTGACTAAGCGTATGGGTACCTTTCCTTGGGACACGGTGACCACGCTCCTGGAAGCTAGGACAAGGGGGTGATCCTGAAGATGTATTGGCTCCACAAGGGCCTGATAATCTTGACTTTGGATACTGATGCAAGCCTTGCACCATATCAGAGTCTCTGCTCCAGGCTGGAGTTTGATAAGGTGAACATCCTTGATGCGGACACGGTAGATTTCACCCAGTTGATTGCTGAACTTTTGTTGGGGGGATAGCACTCGAATGGTCTGGTGTATAACCCATTCAGTTTCATGGGGTGTAGTCAGCAGGGTTTTCTTTAAGGCTTTCAGCACTTCAGGGTAACAGTTGCCGAGTACATTCATCCCCAGGACCACAGGGCAATTATCATCATCTGGGACCTGAATCACGACTACCCCTTGGCATGAGAGTTCAGTTGTCACGGCCATGGCTATGACCGTGACTCTCAACTGCATGCGATTGTCAGCGGTTTGGTTTTGTTGTCAATCACAGGTGAGGGCAGTGGTATTTGCCTCACGTGTGGTTGCCGCTGACAACGTATGTATGTGGCAGATTTCCTGCTGTGCAAGCGGTTGCACCTAGCAACCTCTATGTTAGGTGTGTGTAGTGTGTTCACTGTGTTGTATGTCTGTGTGCACTCTGTGTAGTATGTGTGGTGTGCACTGACACTCTTCCTGCACTGTGGTTGCCCGTGGCAACGTTTGGCTGTCTGTACATGTGGTGGCAGTGTCCCGGCCTCCGGGCTATCTCCCAGGACACGGTTGCCACCCATGTCGTTGCCAGTGGCAACAACCACAGTGTGTTGCTACTGTTGGACACTTTTCCTATTTTGATGTTTCCCTTCTGTGGTGCTGGAAGGGTTAATTCCCTTTCCAGTGTGTGTGTGATGTCACTGGGTGTGTCCGACTGTGGGGTGTGGCTTCTTGGCCTATATAGCCTTGGTGTTTGGCATGGCTCAGTAGGTTGCTTCAGTCATGCTTGGCTGGAGCAGCCTCCTGTGCATATTACCTGCCAGTGAGAGCCACCCCTGTGGTCATGAAGAATTGTCGTTATGTTTATGTCTTCTGTGTCTTTATGTTGTATGTTATGTTCTGTTGGGACCTTCCTATGTGTGTGTTGGTGCAGCTTACGGTTCTGGATTCCTGTTTGCGCAGGGATCCAGTCAGCAAGGCTGTGACAGGTTGGTGGAACTAATAGTTCGCCTGTCATTCCCGTAAGGCTGTATGAGTTCCCATTTTCCCAACAGCTTGGCTATGGAGACTCCTGCTCCTCCGTGCCTAGGAGGAGTAGGTCGTCTTACCCAGCTCCTAGCTCAGGGATCTGCGGAGGGGAAGACAGGGCTCCGAGGTTCCTGCGCATGGGTCCTCCTACCTTTAAGGTCGGCCCATGCAGGTTAGGAGTTAGGGTCAGGTTAGGGATGCGTGAGGAGGTGACCTGCTCCCTATCCTGTTCTCATGGCCGAGTAGCCACAACATCATCTGGCACCACACGGCTGAGGGTTTCCTCCATCCTCAGCCGTGACATCAGTATCTTCAATCTGTAAGGTAGGTTCCCAATAACCTAGTATAGGCACTGGTTTGCCATTGGTAGCTATAATCTGGAGCCAAGATTCAGGAGGTTGTATCAGTTGGGCTCCGTTTCGGCATGTGTCAAATGCTGCTTGGCGGATGGTAGTCACTTGAGATCCGGTATCAGTTAAAGCAGGAAATTTCACTCCATTGATGTCAACTTCCACCATGGGGCGAGCGCCCACATACCTTGGAATAAAGGCTGGATCTTTGGGACCTAGTATTCTTCCTCCCGAGGGGCGGTCCTCAACCTCAGGACATACAGTCCTTTGCAGTCCTTTGCAATGTGTCCATACCTCTGACAATGCAGGCATCGCTGTTTCCTGATGTTTTGATAACCGGGGTCTGGCAGCCTACTGACCGGCTGGCGCCAATATTCTTGTGGATCGAACGTAGATCGGTCTCTGTTTGCAGAAGTTCCTTTCCCCACCTTGGGTTGCTGTTCTAGTCGCTCTAGCTGTTTCCTCATCCTCTCCATATTCTCAGCTAAGAGGGAGACTTGAGCGGTCAGAGCTGCTACAGTATCTCGAACGGGTGCATGAGCTCCGTGCTCAGCTATTTGGCTGTGAGTAGCTGGCAGTATTGCGGGCCCTGCCTTCTTGTTTTCAGGAGGTTCAGCTTGGTGACTTTCCCCTAGAATGCCAATAGCAAGTTCCTTAAAGTCCAAGAAAGGGGTATCTGGGTGCTGAGCTGAAAGCATCTTCAGCTGACGTTTGAGGGATTCATCAAGGACACCTTCAATAAATTGTTCCCTGAGGGTTTGATCTTGTCCCTCAGCTTTACGGGGATCAATCTGGATAACAGCTCGCAGGGCTTCCTGCAGGGACAGGGCAAAGTCTCTCAATGTCTCCTTTGACTGCTGCTGCTTTCCAAAGAAGCGTATTTTAAGTTCAGAGGCGTTCCTAGTCTCAAAGGTGGTACTGAGTCGGTCTAGGATCTGCTCAGCGGTTTTCCGCTCTGACTGGGGCCAGGATTTGACCTCCCGGAGCGCAGCTCCCTGTAACTGGCCAATCAGGATTTCCACTTTCTGGTCCTGTGATACAGGATATAGCTTAAACGTGGCTAGCATTTTATCACGGAATTCCCTGAGTGAATGGGGTTCTCCTGAGTAACTTGGGAGCCAGGGTGCCCCAAAATAGTATGGCATAGTGAGAGGCATAATGCAGGTGGCTGTTGCTGCTGCTGGTGGATCGCTGCAGTCCAAGTGGGTGCTATCTTTGTTGTCAGACATGTCCCTTGATGCCCAGTACCAGATTAGAGGGATTAGTACTGGCTACAATGCAATTTTAGATGCAGGTTGCTATGGGTGACTGCAGCAGAATTGGTGCATGGCTCCTTTAAGAGTCGCTGCAACTGCTCAATTTTGGGATGTATGGTGCTCTGGCAGACAGATAACAACTATTAACAGTCTTTAGCAAGGTTATTTGCACAATTGTACTCACTCAGGTTCAATAGCAGACGATTTCTAAACATTCAATGAAGACAATGCTTTTTTAAAATGGCCGCCGCTTTACTTCCTGCTTCCTGTATGTGCATCTCTTTGTCCTCCTGGGGACTTGTATTCAACACTTTTGTTCCTGCTGCTGTAGGAATGCTTTCTCTGTGGAGGCCGGCTGGTTGGTTCCCTCCCCTCTGCTGGGTGGAGATATCTGGGATAGTGTCACGGCCTATGGTGTGTTTTGTGACACTTTCCTTCACTTGGTTGGCAACGTTTGGTGTTGTGTGCATGTGGTGGCAGTGTCTCAGGCCTATGGCTGATCCCCAGGACATGATTGCCATGCATGCCGTTGCCCGCGGCAACAGGTTAAGTGTATGTTTATGTGTGTACTTCCCCTTTAAGTGTCTTCCCTTGCCTGGTGTTGGAAGGGTTAAATCCCTTCTGTGTGTGTGAACACTGGGTGTGTCTTTTGGGTGTGGCTACTTGGGCCTATAAAGCCTCAGTGAATATCATTAGTCTGAGGGGTACTTCAGCCATGGCTAGCTGGAGCAGCCTCCTGTGTTATACCATATGCCAGTGGGGGCCACCCTTGTGGTCATAAGTTCTTGAAGCTCATCAAGAGAATGCCAAGAGTGTGCAAAGCAGTAATCAAAGCAAAAGGTGGCTACTTTGAAGAACCTAGAATATGACATATTTTCAGTTGTTTCACACTTTTTTGTTATGTATATAATTCCACATGTGTTCATTCATAGTTTTGATGCCTTCAGTGTGAATCTACAATTTTCATAGTCATGAAAATAAAGAAAACTCTTTAAATGAGAAGGTGTGTCCAAACTTTTGGTCTGTACTGTATGTATGTTCCGCAATCACTCAAAAACGGTACCATCGATTTCAACAAAACTTGGTATACACATCCCTTGCTACCTGGGAAAAAATCATGTGGGGGTCTCAGCTCTCTAGCACGTACCGTTCCTGAGATATTCCCCAAAAATGACCCACATTAGCCAATACAAGCCTTCAAGTCTTTCTCTTCATATCCCAACTGCCATACACACGGTCACATGTCCCTTATGGGCCAATAGAAGCTCGCAGGCCCTTAGTCTCCACATTCACACAGTTTTACTCCAGGTTTCCATAACAACCCAGACATTTTCTTCACTGCTGTAGGTCAGCTTTAGGCTAGGGCTACACAATGATAATAAGTCGCAAGACACATAGGGCACAACTACACTGCTACATGTGTCGCGTGACATTGATGTCACACCAATGTCGCGCAACAATTATTTATAATGATTGTATATGGTGTTGCACTGCGACATGTGACATGCTGCGACTGCGTCACGACAGTCGCAGAAAAATCTATCTTGGTGGACACTGTGGAGGTCACTGTTAAGGGGGCAGGGGCCACTATTAAAGGGGCAACTGCTTTGAAGGTCACTGTTAAGGCAGAAGGGTACTGTGAGGTCACTGTTAGGGGTGGGCTGTGTGAAGGTCAAAGTTAAGGGGATGGGCTGCTGTGGAGGTCCCATTTTAAAGTGGTGGGGCACTTTGGGGGGGGTCAGTGTCAAGGGAGTGGGGGACTGTGGAGTTCACTGTTAAATGGGTGGGGCACTGTGGAGGTCACTGTTATGGGGATACTGTCGATATCTTTTAACGACACTCAGAAACATAAAATGAAATAGATGAAATGTACCCGTGCGAAGCCGGCTCCTTCTGCTAGTGTAAAAATTAAATAAGTCATACTCACCTTCTTATCTCCTGTTGCTCCCTCTCTTCCTGATCCGCCACTGGTCCCTACCCTCTTGATGCTCAGGGAAGCAGTCATTTGTATGACTAGAAGGACCAGGAAGGAGATACCAGGGGGAAGAGGAATTGTTGGAACAAGATTGGCAAGGAATCGATGATGGGTGACACATGGTTGGTCGATGATGGATGATGGGTGACACAATTTATGTTTATAACAAATTGTCTTATTCAGATAAAGTATGTCTGCCACCTAGGTCTCCTTCAGAAGGAGCAGAAGCCACAAATCATCTCTTTGAGAAGTAAAACTATCTTGCAGATACCACATTTTGAAGACATTAAGAACCACAAAAAGTATTTTTTTTCCAATTTAAGGAAAAGTTCTTCAAAGACCTTACCATCTTTTGGTGATGGGTTACCATTTTTCCATTTTTGTCTATGACTTTTGTTACTCACTCTATTTTACTCTTCTATTTTTCTTTCATTTGCTGAGGAAAACTTCACCCTGAACTCCCTACAGATGTGGAGCAAGCACGGAACAGACTCTAAGAGACAATATAATGCTAGGTTCTTCCAAGGGTCACATTTTTGGCTTTTGGACAAGATGAAGAAGTATGGTAAACTATAACAGAAGGTATTGTGTCATCACTTCTTTTAGATACTGACACAGCGTGATATGGATTGAGGGTTGTGTGTGTGTGTGGGGAGGATTTCTTTTAAAGGAAGTTAACTGAACCTGTTTATGAAGAGTCTATCATTGGAGGGGCTCTGCCCTTAGGATTCCTCCTTGAAGAGGCTTGGGCTTGGTAATATGTTTTGCTTGTAGTTTCTAATAATTCTATCTTTACTTTAATGAAAGTCATCTCTCTATGCACTGGCATCCTGCTGGCCTTATGCTTATGCTGAGCAACCAATCTTCATAGGCAAAGCAGCAGTGTAAAGTATGGTTGAAGAAGAATGCAGTAGCTTGAAATTCTGATTAGTGAGAAGTTGGACATACCACCGTCATAAACAGTCACAAATAAGCCACGTTATTCATGCTCAGTGGGAACATACATTCAAAAAGAAACAGCTATACTAAATACTGTATGCATATAAATATATCACCATGGTCCCCATACAGTGCCATACAGTAAGGATGATCAAATGGATTCTACTATTTCGGAATTCATCTTGAATTTCCCAAAAAGTTCAGATTTAAACAAAGCCAATTTTTTTTTTGAGAAGTGAGGAGAGAGCTTAGTATGCTACTCTGTGTTTCTAGGCAATATATATGCATTATCTGGGTGGGGTACCCTTTCTCCTTATGGAGAACACTGAGTATGCAAAGTACTCTTGCACAGAATTGTAGGCCAGACAATGCCCCTCTGGGTTTCTGGGAAAGATATTCAAATTAGCTTAACTAACCCTAAACTAAATTTGACACCAGAAGTTGATAGACATAATAATTTGCATATATTTTTCCTAGAAACCAAGAGTAATGTCACCTGGCACACAATACTCATGCATATTTTTTGGTCTGCCTAGTGATAAAGAGCACCCCCGAAGAGTACTCCACAAGGCTGGTCAAACAAGCAAGGCCTTGATGGGACCTCTGGGTGTGTACTATTTCTATTATGAAGACCATTTAAGATATGTGATGACTATTGTAGGCTAGGCAACTCTCCTCTTGGTTTCCAGGAAAAATATATGCAAATAATAATGTCTACCATCCTCTCTCTCTTTCTATGTCTCTCTCTCTCCCGCTTTCCCTTTCTGTGTCCGAACCGAATCTTGACAGGTTCGCTCATCTCTACCATACAGCAATCATTTAATGCATGCAAGGCATGCATGGTACATGCAGTGTTCAGTGCAAAGTGAATACTAATGTGTCCAGATTGCCATGCTCATCTGTGTCATACAGTTCCCATATAAAATAATCAGACACTACCCATATAGTGTCCGTAGGCAGTGTTGGACTGGGGTGCCTAGGGCATTCTGGGAGCCCAGGGCCGTCTTTAACATGGGTCAAAATGGGCAGCTGCCCTGGGCCCAGTTGCTCCTGTTGGGATCAAGGCAGCTGCCTCTTGAGCCCCGCTGTCCACTGGTGACATGGGGGGTGGTGGAAGGGCACAGGGAGATGAGTGCTTCCATTGTGGAAGAGCTCATCTCCATAGTCCTCAGGACAGTGATACAGATAGATGTGTTGCGGTGGGGCAGGGGAGGGAGAGGCGTCTCCCTTCCCCATTCCTCTGATAGGCTGCAAAAAAAAGGGGGTCAGTCAGCACCTCACAGTGCGCAGGTGCACGCTGCCGTGGCAAAGACCTAGAGGAAAAAAGAGACAATGCAGCAGCACCCTGCAAATCAGATAAAGTCACACAAATTATAGTGCTAATGTTACGCTTATTTATAAAGTGAGATGCTTGGCCAATGCATTTTGTACAAAACCATCTGAGCCCGTCTGCCGAATGTCAAGGCGATCTCTGTTAGATGGGTCCTAACACTAAATATTACCTGTTATGCACCATAATGGCCGCCATAAAATTCAGGGAGTGTTGGATCCACATGCATGCTGGGTCCACTCTGCTTTTTACAATTTTTGGTGCCATAATGGCCTCCATTACAAAGGATGCAGGTACCAACATGCATGTCGAGCCCACTCTATACCTTTCCTTGTGCCAGACAGCTTCCAATGAATGTAGTGAGAGCAGGCTACAGCTTTATACTGAAACTAATTAAAATCAGCCTATGGGGCAGACAGGCTAATCAGGAGTGCACGACTCGCTGGAGCACAAGGAAAGGTATAGAGTGGGCTTGGCATGCATGTTGGTACCTGCATCCCTTGTAATGGAGGCCATTATGGCACCAAAAATGGTAAAAGGCAGAGTGGATCCAACATGCATGTGGATCCAACACTCCCTGAATTTTATGGCGGTCATTATGGCGCATAACAGGTAGTATTTAGTGTTAGGACCCGTCTAACAGAGATCGCCTTGACGTTCGGCAGACGGGCTCAGATGGTTTTGTACAAAATGCATTGGCCAAGCATCTCTCTTTATAAATAAGCGTAGCATTAGCACTATAATTTATGTATTACTTGTTACTGGCACATGATATGGGAGCATTATTACTTCTGGGGCACAGTGGGGACATGTTGGGGCACTGTAGGAGCACTATTACTACCATGTGTGCTGTAGCAGAGAACTATTCCTATCGGTGGGACTTTTGGGAGCACTATTACTGTGGGGGTACCCTGGCACAGTATCAGCTTACCACAATTATTTTTGTGGGACATTATGGTTACACTTTTAGTGTCAGGGGCACTATTTGCTGGGCACAGTTATTTTAGGGCACTGTGTGCCAATAATTATTGAAGGGCACTATCTGCATGGTACTACTATTATCAGGGGGTTTATCTGTTTCAGCAGTGTAGTATTGGGGAGTAATGATGGACGAACATCGGCTGGGAAGATTCGCGAACATGCGTTCGCGATCAAATGTTCGCGAACCATGCGTTCGTGGCGGGCCCCATTCACTTTAATGGCAGGCGAACCTGAAAAACCTTCAGGTCATATTTGCAGCAAGCAAACACTTAGTAGAATTACACAAATAGTCCCGCAACATGGACAGTGATATACCAGAGGGGGATCATTGGCAAAAATTGTATGTATTCTAATCAGGGGCCATTTTTATGTGTCTTAAAGGGACACTCAAAAATGTGCTCTGCTGGAGCCTAGAAATTTGTATTTCCTATCGGTTTGATGTATACAAATGTGCAGCACTCCACGTTTTTGTATCCTGCAGAGTCCTTAAAAAAAAATCATACGTTAACGTAATATTTTTTTCTACCATGGAACTGTATGGTGAACGGACGCCACTGTACGGCATCAGTCTGAGGCATCTGTAACGCAGACATTTTTGGTATACATTAAATGGATGGCACAAATGGGATGTGAACCCGGCCCTAGTGTCAGAATAAGCCCCAGTACACAGCGGAGCAGCGTGGCGGAGAGGGGAGGCCGCCATGTACTGACAGAGCGCTATCTGGTCCTGGTGGTCAGGGGTGAGGACTGTGTTTCCCAAGGATCATTTTCTACTGGGAAATGCAGGGCCCAGTATAATACACTAGAATCTATATACTATAGAGATATTAGCCCTACCCCCGAATAATAACACAATTAGGTGGTCATTTATTATATAGAAATACGTCTATGTTAGGCGTATTTCTGACACAGATTGTGGCGCAAAGGACCTTAGCACCGCAATCTGCATATTTTTCCTGCTCATGCCAGGTCTAAAAAAGGATGGCGTGGGCAGGGAAAGGAGGGATACAGTTGTGACCATCCAGTTATTGGATACCACCGCCATCCATTGACCAGATAACACCTCTGCACAGTGACCGGATAACACCGCCATACCGTGACCGGATAAAAGGGTATAAGAGACACAGTACAGGGAATTACTAGGGGCACAATGCAGGTTATAAGGGGGCACAGTATGTGGTGAGGGGCACAGTACGGGGTGGGGGGTACAGTCACATGACCCTTTGACATTAGAAGATCCTTATGGTGAATGTGGTTCATACGCCACCATAATGAGAGGCAGAGGAGTTAGACAGGGGTGTGATTATGTGGGTAGAGATAAAAAATGTAACTCTCGGCCAGTACAGGCCCCAAAAATTAGGCATTCACATGACATAAACGGCCTTTTATGCCGTTGTATATACATAAGGCAAGGACTGGGTGGTGGCGGATATGTGTGGGCTGGCATGAGGAAATTCAATTACTTGTGGTCATCATAGGTGTTGAATTCCTCCGAGATCCATGCCTCACTCATTTTAAAAAATGTGAGGTAGTCCACACTGTCGTGAGCTAAGCGAGTGCGCTTATCAGTCACAATCCCCCTGCTGCGCTGAATATCCTTTCAGACAGAACACTTGACGAGGGGCAAGCCAAGAGTTCCATGGCAAATTGTGCCAGCTCTGGCCACAGGTCAAGCCTGCACACCCAGTAGTCAAGGGGTTCCTCGCTTCTCAGAGCGTCCACTTCGACTGTAAACCCGATGTAGTCGGACACCTGTTGGTCTAGGCTATCCCTGAGGCTGGATCCGGAGGGTGGCTGTCGATAGGTTGGCTGCAAGAATGATCTCATATCCAAAGTGACCAACACATCTTCAAATCGCCCTCTTTTTGGAGGCGTGGTAGGACTGGTACCCGCACCTGTTTCACTGTGGGTGGAAAATCCTCTGCCAGTGCCCGCTGACATGTTCTCCTCATGCTGCTGATACACCAGCCGTGTCGCCCGCACCACTGACACAAGGTTTTTATTAACGATCACAAAAAAACCTCTGACTTGACAAAGGGGTCAGAAGTACCCCAAAAAGCGTTGACACGCATCATCTAATATAAATTAAAAAAGAGTTTTACAAACATCCATTGAAGTCGTGTTTGCGCCAAGAAGGTACCCCATCTGTACTGTCTCTAGTACATATCCCCCTACTGAATCTCACATCACTCCTCTGGGAACCGGCCACTCCACTCACAAGGATTGAGAGGTACCGGCAGCACCAACCTACCGCCAGCACGAATATTGTGCCCTTTTGATGCACAACATCAAAAGGTGAGCACAAAAATTGGCAACCCCCATTTTTTTCTTATAAATACCTTTTTAATCTCATACTACCCTATAAGCGCCTCTCTCTTTCTCGCCACACGTACTGTCCCACCTGATGGATGTGTCATGGGTCTAAGTTCGGCGCAATGAAAAAGAATATGGCGCTGGCGGACATCACCATATATCTTCGCATGTTCGGCGGATCGCGAACGAGCAAAGTTTGCCGCGAACCGACCGCCGGGCGAACCGCAAGGCCATCACTGTTGGGGAGCACAGCGGCACAGTATTGGGGGTGGTAGGATGATTTGTCCAGAAGATGGGAGGATGATGGAAAAGTAGTAAACTAAGATTTTGTTTGTCAAACTGCAGAGACGAGAAATGGCTGAAAAATTGTGGTCTGGTCTGAAGGTCTGAAAGGAGAAGACGAGAAAAGAGAACATCTACATCAAAGAGACGTCACTGGATGAAAGAGGTATGTGGAGCTGTATTACCCTGTATGTAGTGGTGGATGGAGGGGTTAGTAGTACAGTTCTATCTTCACATTGTAAAAAAAAAGTAATCTGCAAAATACTATATATTTGTTTTAGAAGTTGTGCTTTTTTAATTTTTAGAATAATGATACAGCCATTTTTGTGCTGATTCTTTTTTTTTTCATCTATATTAAGGGACACTATAGTCACCAGAACGACAACAATGAAAATGAAATGAAAATCAATGGGAGACACAAGCATTAAACCAGGCACCCCCTGCTCTGAAGAAGAGAGAGTATCTGGTTCACAGAATAAGGTTAGAAATTGATGGAAACAGCATGAGAAGGATGTCTTGATGCATCTTGGACTCCCATTACCTATGACATACAATAGACAATCACACAAAGGCTATATACCAAAAGCCAGGTACGCCAACAAGCTATCCATGAGACAGATACAGTCAGAACATCTTACAATGGCAGCCTTGTTGCACTATGAGACACTCAAAACCAGCTCTAATCTGACTGAGAGCCAGTAAGCCTCAAAGTTGCTTATCTGTTGGATAGCTTGGGTGGACCTGCGCACCTAGATCATTATCATTAGAGTGACAAAAAGTTTTCTGATTGTCCTAACATATAATTCAATAACCTTTCTATACAGTTTTCTCATGTAAACTCATTTGCATAACCGTGGGCATATGCAAATTTACTGAATCTGCTTGTTTTTCAGCTGAAGCACCATTTGCATGGAAAATTCGCAATAAAAATTGGCGATTAGAATATTTGCAATCAACACTACTCATGAACAGCGCCATTTATTGGATTTATAGTCTAGTGAAAAGACTATAAATCCAATAGATGGCGCTGTTCATGACTCATGAACAGGGCCATCTATTCGTTTCATAGTCTTATGACAAGACTATGAATCCAATAGATGGCGCTGTTCATGAGTAGTGTAGATCGCAAATATTCTAATCGCAAATTTTTATCAAAAAATTTCCATGCAAATGGTTTTTCAGATGAAAAACAAGGCAGATTCTGCATGTCTTTTCCATATGCCTATGTTCATGCAAATGAGTTTACATGACAAAACTGTATAGAAAGGTTATTGAATACTATGTTAGGTCAATCAGAAAACTTTTTGTCACCCTAATGATAATGATCTAGGTGCGCAGGTCCACCCAAGCTATCCAACAGATATGAAGCAACTTTGATGCTTACTGGCTCTCAGTCAGAGCAGAACTGGTTTTGAATGGCTCATAGTGCACAAGGCTGCCATTGTAAGGTATGTTGACTAAGCCTGAATAGATTGTTGGCTTGCACATACCCAGCTTTTGGCATATAGCCTTTGGTTGGTTGTCTATTGTATGTCGGAGTCCAAGATGCATCCAGATTTCCTATCCATGCTGTTTGCAAACTATTTTGGTGGTGTTTACGTCAATTTCTAACCTTGTTCTGTAAACCAGACACTCTCTCCTCTTCAGAGCAGGGGGTGCCTGGTTTAATGCTCAGGTTCTCCCATTGACTTCTATTATACTTGAGTGCTCTAGCACCCGAGCACTTTGGAGCTCGATCAACACTAGTGGCCACTCATCATTATTAAAGTTTACTACTCTACGAGGTGTGTGGGCCAGTCCGAGCCTGTCCGTAGGGTGTGTACACTGTCATTTTAAATGACTCTGATGTACACTGTATGAAGTATCATCCAGATATGAAGGATTTTTTTAGTATTGTCTCACTTTATTTACTGAGCAAGAATTCTGATCAATTATTGGAACTACAGTAGAAATAAAAACTGGTAGTGTGACCAAATGTCACCATAGCCTTGGTTAATAAATAAAGAGCATACTGTCATACTGATCCCGGAACAATTACATTCGGGTACAGGATAATGACACTGAGACTTGGGGTACAGGATAATGACACTGAGACTTGGGGTACAGGATAATGACACTGACACTTGGGGTACAGGATAATGACACTGACACATGGGGTACAGGATAATGACACTGACACATGGGGTACAGGATAATGACACTGACACTTGGGGTACAGGATAATGACACAGACTTGGGGTACAGGATAATGACACTGACACTCGGGGTACAGGATAATGACACTGACACTCGGGGTACAGGATAATGACACTGACACTTGGGGTACAGGATAATGACACTGACACTTGGGGTACAGGATAATGACACTGACACTTGGGGTACAGGATAATGACACTGACACTTGGGGTACAGGATAATGACACTGACACTTGGGGTACAGGGTAATGACACTGACACTTGGGGTACAGGGTAATGACACTGACACTTGGGGTTCAGGGTAATGACATTGACACTTGGGGTACAGGATAATGACACTGACACTTGGGGTACAGGATAATGACACTGACACTCTGTGTACAGGATAATGACACTGACACTCGGGGTACAGGATAATGACATTGACACTTGGGGTACAGGATAATGACACTGACACTCTGTGTACAGGATAATGACACTGACACTCGGGGTACAGGATAATGACACTGACACTTGGGGTACAGGGTAATGACACTGACACTTGGGGTACAGGATGATGACACAGTGACACTTGGGGTACAGGATAATGACACAGTGACACTTGGGGTACAGGATAATGACACTGACACTTGAGGTACAGGATAATGACGCTGACACTTGGGGTACGGGATAGTGACGCTGACACTTGGGGTACAGGATAATGACACTGACACTTGGGGTACAGGATAATGACACTGACACTGGGGGTACAGGGTAATGACACTGACACTTGGGGTACAGAATAATGACACTGACACTCGGGGTACAGGATAATGACACACTGACATTTGGGGTACAGGATAATGACACTGACACTTGGGGTACAGGATAATGACACTGACACTCGGTCTACAGGATAATGACACTGAGACTTGGGGTACAGGATAATGACACTGACACTTGGG
This sequence comes from Bufo gargarizans, assembly GCF_014858855.1. NCBI lineage: Eukaryota > Metazoa > Chordata > Amphibia > Anura > Bufonidae > Bufo > Bufo gargarizans. The sequence continues at coordinate 120,630 of NW_025334405.1, forward strand.
GTACAGGGTAATGACTCTGACACTTGGGGTTCAGGGTAATGACATTGACACTTGGGGTACAGGATAATGACACTGACACTTGGGGTACAGGATAATGACACTGACACTCTGTGTACAGGATAATGACACTGACACTCGGGGTACAGGATAATGACATTGACACTTGGGGTACAGGATAATGACACTGACACTTGGGGTACAGGGTAATGACACTGACACTTGGGGTACAGGATGATGACACAGTGACACTTGGGGTACAGGATAATGACACTGACACTTGGGCGACAGGATAATGACACTGACACTTGGGGTACAGGATAATGACACTGACACTTGGGGTACAGGATAATGACACTGACACTTAGGGTACAGGATAATGACACTGACACTTGGGGTACAGGATAATGACACAGTGACACTTGGGGTTCAGGGTAATGACACTGACACTTGGGGTACAGGATAATGACACTGACACTTGGGGTACAGGATAATTACACTGACACTGGGTGTACAGGATAATGACACTGACACTCGGGGTACAGGATAATGACACTGACACTTGGGGTACAGGATAATGACACTGACACTTGGGGTACAGGATAATGACACTGACACATGGGGTACAGGATAATGACACTGACACATGGGGTACAGGATAATGACACTGACACTTGGGGTTCAGGGTAATGACACTGACACATGGGGTACAGGATAATGACACTGACACTTGAGGTACAGGATAATGACGCTGACACTTGGGGTACGGGATAGTGACGCTGACACTTGGGGTACAGGATAGTGACACTGACACTTGGGGTACAGGATAATGACACTGACACTCGGTGTACAGGATAATGACACTGACACTCGGTGTACAGGATAATGACGATGACACTTGGGGTACAGGATGATGACACTGACACTTGGGGTACAGGATAATGACACTGACACTTGGGGTACAGGAGGATGACACTGACACTTGGGGTACAGGATAATGACACTGACACTTGGGGTACAGGATAATGACACTGACACTTGGGGTACAGGATAATGACACTGACACTTGGGGTACAGGATAATGACGCTGACACTTGGGGTACAGGATAATGACACTGACACTTGGGGTACAGGATAATGACACTGACACTTGGGGTACAGGATGATGACACTGACACTTGGGGGACAGGGTAATGACACTGACACTTGGGGTACAGGATGATGACAGTGACACTTGGGGGACAGGGTAATGACACTGACACTTGGGGTACAGGGTAATGACACTGACACTTTGGGTACAGGATGATGGCACTGACACTCGGGGTACAGGATAATGACACTGGCACTTGGGGTACAGGATAATGACACTGACACTTGGGGTACGGGATAATGACACTGACACTTGGGGTACAGGATAATGACACTGACACTCGGGGTACAGGATGATGACACTGACACTTTGGGTACAGGATAATGACACTGACACTTGGGGTACAGGGTAATGACACTGACACTTGGGGTAGGAGTTGTGACCCTCTTACCTCTCTGTCTGTCTGAAGTCTCTCCCTGCAGATGGTCGATGGTGGGCAACAGTACTTTTGCAATGGTGGCTGTAGTGTTCACTGAAGGATACAGGGTTTTAGAGATATGACTGGCCAGGTAGTGTCCAGGTGTGAAGGGTGTCCTAACAGTGTCCCTCACAGCAGTAAGGTCTTAACAGCTTTTGGTAGCAGGTCACCTTACTGATTCTAATGCAGGTTCCCATTCTCTCCTTCGTGTTTCTCCTTCTCTCCTTCTGTAGATCATGCAGAGATTGATAAGTCTCTGTAGCTTTTTGGGCCTAAGAAGAGAGAGCACAAATCACAGTTTCCTCTCCCTTCCCTGTTCCTCACTAGAGCTAGGGGTGGAGCCAGTCCACATCTAGCCTGCTACAAGGGCTGAGCCAGGGTTGCTAAAGAGGTTGTCAGGGCTTTTTCATATTGATGACCTATCCTCATCAATATCAGATGGTCGGAGTTCGGACACCCGACACACCGCCAATCAGCTGTTTGAGGAGATGCATGCGATGTGCGCAAGTGCCTATCTGCCTTCTCTCTTCTTTCTTTCCACTGTATGTCTATGGGACAGCAGCAGCAGACAAGAAGAAAGAAGGGAGATGGCATGCGTGCCATCTCCTCAAACAGCTGATTGGCAGGGGGTTTCCGGTGTCGGATCCCCGCCAATCTGATATTAATGATGAGGATAGGTCATCAATATGAAAAAGACCGGAGAACCCCTTTACTCCTTGTTGTGCCATCCATCCATGGTTATGCTGGGTGCAATACATAGCATGGCATAACATAACATTACATAACATAAAGAAACAATTTGCTGATATCCCCTTGCTCTGAGGTAGGCAGTGACCCATATCCTTCTCATACTATTTCAAGGTCTCCACCTTCCTCAGCAGACCAAAATCCAACCACTCTCCAACCTCCTTGCTAACTGCACTAGCAGCAAGTTGCCTCGGCTCAGCAAACCTCTGCTATACACTGACCAAATGAGCACAAGGCGCTCTAGACTCATCTCATTTATGACCTGGCATCACCTAGGACACACCCCATGTATACACTCTATAACATAGCATGGCAAAACATAACACGATAGCGGTCACGGGTTTTGTCAGTTCAGGTACAGTAGGTGGAACGCTGGAGGAGTTGGTTAAGTGCTGTGACATTCCTCTTTGGAGCACTGCCTTACAACCTTCTGTACTTAAAGATGATGAAATCAGGTGTTTTCTCCTAAGTTCCATCTACAACATATGTGATGAATTTCTGAGGCTTTTTCTAATCTTCGTCCATTTGGTTTGATCTCCATTGTAATAAACCATTGCTATTTATAGACGAATTTGTCAGTGACATTTAACATCAAAGTCCTTCTGCTGCCTGGACGTCTTGCATCTGGTTTTGAAATATTAATTTTTGGGGGAATCTGGTCGGTGGGTTTGAGCCGCACATTCCTGAATCGTTGTAGGAGTCCGGGAAGCCTATAATTTTTGAAGCCGAAACCATCGAGATGTAGCATTGGCAAGCTGTAATACAAATACTGAATGACACATGCAGTGAATAAGATCTGAAGAATTCAAAGATTGTAAAAACACAACAATAAAAGCATTACACGCTGACCTGCGGCCGATTACATATTGTGCTCCGCTCTCTTTCCTAGATCAGCAGCTTTTTAATTAACGTAATGCTATCCTCCGTGTGTCTGTTTTGGTCTCCCATGATAAAAGTCACATTATAGGCCTGTGGATTTCGATGTTTTCTTTGAAGAGGCCTCCAGATAAAGCCAGGCCACAGAGACTTCTGAATTCCCTGCCTTTGAGGAATGCTCACCCATGGGACCAAACATTCTCCACTTGGCATCATTCCTGACTGCTGAGAGCTTAGAAAGCCACTCTGTGGCCGTTTTTGGCCAGGGCATGGTACTGAACTTTGGAATAAAAAGACAATTCTGTGCTACTACTGCAAAATACTTCTGAGGAGAGAACTGTGATTTCATCAATCAAAAATGTTCTTGGTATGACCAAAAATGTACAAAGAAGAGTAAAACTATTAATCAAGATGGTGCTTGCAATAGATTACACCAGCATAGAACAAGAACCTGTCCACCATGTGTAAAGTGCATTGAGGGCAAGTAATCTGATTCTCTCACTATCTATGCAGTGTTGAAGGTGAGTGGGCCTTGGCTTCTGGTTCTCTTCTTCGAACAATGTAGTGACTGTAAAAATTGAAGGCTTTGTGTATTTTCATACCACACGTGGAAAACTGATGCCATTTTGTGACAAAGCAAAGAACTTCTTTCACGACTATTCTCCAAGAATGTTATTGGTGAGTGATCTATAGGTTTCGGTTTTCTTCTCCAATATGGTGCCTGACAAAGCAAGGGTTCTGTGTAGTCCTTGAAATGGAAAAGGATGATGATAATTTGTGGTGAGAGTCAAGAACTTTTTTTCTCACCATACTGTCACACGTAATGGGGAGGGAAAACACCAGAATACATACAGAAGGGAAAAGACACACAAAGGCCTCAAGGCAAGGTAGAGAGGAACGGACACCTCTTAAGAAACCCCTAAACCTAGCCCTAACTCCTGTCAGTATGTATAGACCCTGAAGGTGGGACGATACATACGCCGGAACCTAAAACCCTAGGAGCCCTGAAATACCTTAAGGTAGTGACAGGGAATGAGACAACTGGTTCCTTCCCAGGTGAATAAACCAGCATTTCCATGAGGCCTAGTAACAACAAGCACAGGGGAACAACCAAATACAAAGAGCATTACAACTTATCTTACACAGGAAGTTCCACACACCAACTCTTCCTAATCCAAGCAGAGAATATCAACCGCATGGATTGAAGTGTGAGACTAAACTGTAACGGCACCGTTTCAGCAGACAAGGGGCTAAAATCCGTTTAGGCGATATGCCCCTTTCCGAGAGACAGGCACAGCTACTGCAGAACACCAACCTCCCGAACTGGATACAAAATAGCAATCCAAACTGGAACCTCACAAATAGCTGTCAGTCAGACGAACAGGAAAAGCGTATCCGTCAGCTTACACTCCTGGCAATCAGTCTCCAACAGCATACAGGGAATCCCCCCAATGACGAGACAAGGCTCCGTCTTGAGGGTCAGCAGTGGTCTGATGTGCTGGCACACCCAGCCTGGTTTTTATTACAGTTTTTCAAATACAGAACAGATACAACATATCCCTACAATGCATCATGGTTTCCTCCTCTCTGCCTGGGAGACGACCGAAGACAATCCAATTATCTCTCAGGACAAAGGGGAGATCACCAATACACATGTGGAGACAACAGGACAGGAATCACCACCCAAACACACAATGGCACACCCCCACAGCAAACACAGACATTTAACATATCCCCAGATAGCTCAAGTCTGAGTGCATATCATTAGGTGAATGGCACTCAGAATACACGAATACAATAATATTAGCTATCTGGGTGCCCTCACATAACATACAATTTAACCGAACGAACGCATAATGACATAAAATACAATTCTACAGACAGATTTAAGCTGTGCGGCCGGTCTGTTTTCTCCTTTAAAGTTACTATGGGCCATAATCCTGAGGCAAGAGGCTTTTAAACAGTCCTCTCCAAAACCCAGTGGCGAGGTTGGTTTCGCCACACATCTCCCCCCCCCCAGGGAAGACTAACCAGATACCTGACCTCACGCCGGTCGGTACCTGAGTTAGTCTGGCAGGCCACCCACAACCTAATACTGGACCTGTAGAATTTAGTAGGCTGTCTCTGTCCAGTGAATCCACCAAGGTTATATTGGTAGCTGGTACTCCCGGTCTCTGAGTTGCTCCCTGGCTTGGAGTGGAGGTTGCTTCGTGGGCAGGGATCAGCGGGACTCTGCCCTGGTGCCAGCGTTCCCACGGAAGAAGCCTGGTTGGAGTCTGGTTGTTGGAGGGGGAAACCGACTGTCTCCCCTTTGGCTAAACTGCCCTGTTGCTGGGGGACAGGAACAACTGTCCCTACCCACTGTGCTGTAAGTGCAGAGACCACGGTCCCATCTGCACAGTTGTGGGGCTTACTGTCTCCCCCTGGTGCGTTAAGCTGCCGCTGGGGGGAGGGGGTAACGAGCTCCTCTCCCATACATACTTCCAGCCGCTGGGGAGGGCAACCGACCGCCTCCGCTCCCAATACAGTGTCCTGCTGCTGGGGAAAGGAGACTGGGCTCTCTATTCCCTGTAGGACACTCTGCCGCTGGGGGACAGGACCGACTGTCTCTGCCCCCTGTAACTCAGTCTGCCGCTGGGGAATGGAGACTCGGCTCCCAATTCCCAAAAAATCATGCTGCTGCTGGGGGGCAGGAACAACTACCTCTGCCCCCTGTAACTCAGCCTGCCGCTGGGGAGGGAGGCCGCTGCTCTCCCCTCCCTGCACTTCACACTGCCGCTGGGGAATGAAGACTGGGCTCCCAATTCCCTGCAGGACCGGCGGAGAGACCCCGGTCCCATCTCTACCGGCCACCTGGGGTCCTTCCCAGTAACACTCTACAATATCTGCCCAGCTGAATGGGTCTGGATCTGGGTCTGTCACCTTACCGTCCTGCTGAGCCTTCTCAATGGACTGGAAGAGATCTCGGTAGTCCTGCTCCAGTTCCCACTCCAGGGTTGCTAGGTGAGCCAGGTCTTTCTCTACTTCATGGGGGTCATCCCACTGCTGCCACCAATGTAACGGCACCGTTTCAGCAGACAAGGGGCTAAAATCCGTTTAGGCGATATGCCCCTTTCCGAGAGACAGGCACAGCTACTGCAGAACACCAACCTCCCGAACTGGATACAAAATAGCAATCCAAACTGGAACCTCACAAATAGCTGTCAGTCAGACGAACAGGAAAAGCGTATCCGTCAGCTTACACTCCTGGCAATCAGTCTCCAACAGCATACAGGGAATCCCCCCAATGACGAGACAAGGCTCCGTCTTGAGGGTCAGCAGTGGTCTGATGTGCTGGCACACCCAGCCTGGTTTTTATTACAGTTTTTCAAATACAGAACAGATACAACATATCCCTACAATGCATCATGGTTTCCTCCTCTCTGCCTGGGAGACGACCGAAGACAATCCAATTATCTCTCAGGACAAAGGGGAGATCACCAATACACATGTGGAGACAACAGGACAGGAATCACCACCCAAACACACAATGGCACACCCCCACAGCAAACACAGACATTTAACATATCCCCAGATAGCTCAAGTCTGAGTGCATATCATTAGGTGAATGGCACTCAGAATACACGAATACAATAATATTAGCTATCTGGGTGCCCTCACATAACATACAATTTAACCGAACGAACGCATAATAACATAAAATACAATTCTACAGACAGATTTAAGCTGTGCGGCCGGTCTGTTTTCTCCTTTAAAGTTACTATGGGCCATAATCCTGAGGCAAGAGGCTTTTAAACAGTCCTCTCCAAAACCCAGTGGCGAGGTTGGTTTCGCCACATAAACTAAATAGGGAATGCAGTAATGACCACCAGCTGCACCTGACAAGAGGTGTGGTCATTACCAAACAACAACACTGAGAATCAAGAGACTGTCAGTTAGCCCCACGTGCAGCCAGTCTCCCAGATCTTCTAACCTCTGACACGGGAGGTACCATGACACATACCTCGAGAGTGTTAAAGGCAAGTGACCCTTGGGTTCACATTCTCTTCTCCAGTGGCATTTGTAATACAGGAGGGCTCACTGTAGGTTCACACCATCGATGAAAAAGGATGATATTAGTTTTTGACAAGGGCCAAAACTTGTTTGACTGTTCTTCGAGTATTGAGGACATGTGATCCTCTAGTTCAAGAATTTGTTTGCTGACCATTCCTTGGATGCATTGAGGGTGAATGATTTTGGTTCTCTTTAGATCCACATCATTCATTTAAAAAGGGGACGTTGGCTTGTGTTGATGTTTTGGAACTTGTTTGCTCCTGACCACTCCTCAAGAGTGCTGAGAGAAGTGACTTTTGGTTCTGGTTCACTTCTCCAATAATGTCTATCAAACAGGAGATATAAGTGTAGGTCCACAGCACGCCTGGAAAAGCATGATGTCATTTTGTGGCGAATACCAAGATCTTGTGAGCTGACCTTTGTTCAACAGTGATGAGGGCCCCTAATCCGTTCCCACTCTCTTCTCTAATAGTGCTTGTAAAATAGGAGAGCTCATTGTAGATTCACATAATCAATGGAAAAGGATGATATCATTTTGAGACAATGACCAAGAACTCGTTCGCTCAATATTTTTTGGAGAATTGTGCATAAATCATTCTTGGGTTCTGGTTCTCTACTCCTCACATTTTGGTGCCTGTAAAAGGGAGGGCTCAATGTACATTCACACCACCCATGGTTTGGGCAGAAGAACCCTCCTCATCTCTAGGGTTACATAAAGGGCTTTTAGTTATGCACTTCTCTATAAGACTGCCAAATGTAGATGAGTACCGCACAGAGATGAATGGAGTAGCATTGCACATTCGTGCTCCATTCTCATGATTGGTGTGGGATTCCAGTGGTTGAACAATCATTGTGTCATACATTTATCGCCTATCCTGGATAGGTGATGTGTAAATTCTGGTACAGCCCTTCTTTAGGGCGCCTACATGTTGAACCAAATCTCAGCACCCTTTATAACAAATTCTTAGTGGAAATTGACCTAAAAGGCTTAGTGTGAATGCTTAGCTGCAAAATTTATAACAAATCTAAAGCAGAAGTTCAGCTGCTGGATCATGCTAAAATCCGTCCATTGTAAAGTAAATGTCCTTTATTTTAAGCTATGCCGCTTTTAGCACAAATATTCTGTAATTTTGCCAGTGCCGGGACTTATTAAGACCGGTGTCTAAAACGCCGGTCTTAATAAATGACCTCCTCTATCTTTATAAGGCTTCAAGTAAAAAAATTTTAATACAGGACTCCAAATCCCCTGAATAGACATTCAATTAAATAAAAAAAACTGGCTGTCAGAAGCTGCCACAAGGAGGAGCTCAGGAGCTTACTGCAGACTGTGCTATCATTGTGTGCACAGACTCCAAGCACTTCCCAGTGGTGACTGTGGGCAGCCAGGATTTTATCACAGAGGGCATTTGGAGCTCTGTTTAAGAAAAATTTAGTTCCTAACTGAAGAAAAGGAGAACATTTCCTTTAAGGTAGATATATGTTGTGGCGAAAGCCACTTCGCCGCGGTGTTTTGGAGGGGGCTGTTTGCCCGCCTCCTGCTCCTGGATTAAGGGTCCTCTCATCAGCCAGGCCTCCTTTGTTCACAAAGGACTTGTACTAACTTGAACCCCTGGTCTAATTCGTGCCATTTTGGGATGGTAAATGTCTATGTGTATTGTAAAGGGTGGGACATTGTATACATTGAGTAGTGAGGTCGGTTCCATTGTCTCTCTGTGTGTATTGGCGATGTCCCTTTGTCCTGAGAGATAATTGAATTACGTCTCGGTTGTCTCCAGGACAGAGGATATTGTGTATTCTCCTGCCTATGATGATTACATAAACCCAGTGTGAGGTAATTGTATCACAGGCAGAGGGGGGGTTTTTGTGTGGGAGTGTCTGAGTGTATTGTATGTGGTTATTGCCTTTTTTACAAAACCCTGTGGGTGGTAACCTTGTTGGAAGATGTGTATAAATCAATGCTTGTGCGTTCAAATAAAGAGCGTGCTTTAACCCTTCATGAAGTTTTGGCTCATGTTTGGGGAAGGGGATAACTACACTCTTGGGGATTGCTATATCACAATACTCCCCTGAGTATAAGCTCTTGTAATAGCTTATTCATGGTTCCTGCTCTCTGGATTTAGGAGAGGTTCACCCACTGGAAGCTGAAGCCCGGTCTTGGATCCAGCGTGGGTGGAGGACGGTGAGACCCCAACCAAGCTGCGGCGGTTCGTGGGGTCTGTGGTGGTTATGGTGTCAGGTGGAGTGCTTGGAGCCCTCGGGAAGCACTAGGAGCATCCATCGACGGAGGTACCCGGTCGGGGTGCCAGGAGATCCGTTACATATGTAATGTCAGAAAATAACTTTATATACATTAATTTGTAGTGGATGTCAGAATCCAGGCTGAAAGGTTTTTGAAATATTGAGTTCTTATAGAAATGTGTGGACTTTCCTATTGTCAGAGTGAAATATACGCTGTCCTCAGGCCTGTAAACTGAAGTGGGACGTGTCGTCAGGAATGGATGAACATTTTTTCCTTGAATGTGATATGAAACACCTAGAACGCATACATGTTCAGTAATGGAAAATATCCACTTACCGTGTGCCTCGTTAAACCCCCCCCCCCCCCCTAATTGCCCTTTAAAGAGTTATGACCGTTTCAGCTACATTGGAAATCAAATAATGAAGCATTGAGAAGGATTTCTGGAAAATCCTATATCAGGAGCAACTGGCACGTGTCCAGCAGACATGGCGATCAGGGATTTGGCCTCAAAGAAGCACAATGAGAAAGGGATGTTTCCTTCTACATAGTATCTGAGGTCTGACATAAAATACCAGTGTGCTGGAAAATTTATTACGAAAAATTATCTTGCATATAATGTAGTCGCATAACAGCCCACAGCACTTGTTATATATGTTCTTATTAAGGATGTACAAACTATTTTTCGGATGGCAGACAAACCTGAATCTTTTCAGGTTTGTTTCAAATCCACTAAAACTGAGCTTAGCACCATTTCAGTGTACAATTGGGCAGGAAAATAGCACTAGGGAGGAAGAAGAAGAAGGGTTCTTCTCACATGTCCATGACAGGAAGTGGAGAGGCTTGTCTCATCAATCCAGCATAGCATAATGCATACTACTGAGATCTCTGTCATTTTTAGTTTGAAAACTGGATAAATCAGAAATTGAGAACAAAATATTAGGACTAAATAAATGTATTATCTCCACACACTCAGAGTTCCAATTTTTTTTCGGGTCATTGATTGTAATCCAGCATATAGGTGATCAGTACAGCGATGCACAGGCTAGGGCAGCAGTTTACCTGTGAGTGTTAGGGTACTTTCACACTAGCGTTTTTCTTTTCCGATATTAAGTTCCGTCACAGGAGCTCAATACCGGAAAAAAACTTTCAGTTTTATCCTAATGCATTTTGAATGGAGAGCATTCCGTTCAGTATGCATCCGGATGCATCAGTTGAGTCCCTCTTACATTTTTTGGACGGAGAAAATACTGCAGAATGCTGCAGTTTTCTCTCCTGCCAAAAATCCTGAACACTTGCCGGAATGCCGGATCCGGCATTAATTTCCATTGAAATGTATTAGTGCCGGCATTAAGTGTAACGGCATGCGCAGACCTTTAAAAATGCAAAAATAAATACAAAAAAAACGAATCCATTTTTCCGGATGACACCGGAGAGACGGATACAGTATTTCAATGCATTTGTCAAACGGATCCACATCCAGATCCATCTGACAAATGCCATCCAGTTGCGCCAGGATGGCCGGATCCGGCAGGCAGTACCGGCGACGGAACTGCCTGCCGGAATCCTCTGCCGCAAGTGTGAAAGTACCCTTAATGTGAAATTCAGCATCAGGCCTCAATTGTTCATTTCTACTTATTCTATATCCACACGGATTGAATTTATTATTTTTGGGGACTTGTTCAATTTAATTAAAGCAGCATATAGCTGATGCGTACACCAATGCACGGGCTAGGGCAACAATTTACCTGTGAGGCCTAAATCCATTTCCCTTAATTTTTATCTCCACATGGTGTAATTTTTTTGTTGAAATAATTAAAACCAGCCACCAATACAAAGGGTAGCACAAAAAATGATTAGGCTTAAAGGGATTCTGTCACCTCCCCTAACCCAAAAAACTATTTTAAAGCAGCCATGCAGCACAGCTTACCTTGATTAGGCTGTGCTCTTTTATCTTGTAATCCGTCCAGCAGTTTCTGCAAAAAACGACTTTGATTGATATGCAAATGTGTCCTGAATGTGCCCAGAGGGGCGTTTTGTTCCTCTTAGAGAGCCCAGTACCGCCCCTCTTACAGTGCCCAGCCCGCCTTCCTTGCACTGTCTAACCGCCGCCTCCAGCCTGCCACAGCCTCTCCTCCCTCTCCTCCCCCTCCCTCACGCCGAACGAACTCTCGCACAGGCGCAGTACCCACTGAGGGCTGCGCCTGTGCGATCAGCAGGAGACTGAGGGCAGGAGCTTCATCCTCGTCACTGGGCATGCGCCGAGCCCAGTGACGTCCGATGCTCGCTCTTCCCTGCTGACTGAGGGAAGAGCGAGCATCGGACGTCACTGGGCTCGACGCATGCCCAGTGACGAGGATGAAGCTCCTGCCCTCAGTCTCCTGATGATCGCACAGGCGCAGCCCTCAGTGGGTACTGCGCCTGTGCGAGAGTTCGTTCGGCGTGAGGGAGGGGGAGGAGAGGGAGGAGAGGCTGTGGCAGGCTGGAGGCGGCGGTTAGACAGTGCAAGGAAGGCGGGCTGGGCACTGTAAGAGGGGCGGTACTGGGCTCTCTAAGAGGAACAAAACGCCCCTCTGGGCACCTTCAGGACGCATTTGCATATCAATCAAAGTCGTTTTTTGCAGAAACTACTGGACGGATTACAAGATAAAAGAGCACAGCCTAATCCAGGTAAGCTGTGCTTCATGGCTGCTTTAAAATCGTTTTTTGGGTTAGGGGAGGTGACAGAATCCCTTTAACTGTGTTTATGTTTATTTATGTCTCCACAAGTTTCCAATTAAATATTTTTTTGTGTGTGTGTGAGGTGGGGGTGGGGGTTTTGAAATTATTAAAACCAGCATAAATGTGATTACTACACCCATACACAGGATAGAGCACAATATTATCTGAGAGGCCCAAATATGTCAGGGCTATGGAAGGGTTCCAAACAAAAGACCCAGAGCTAGAATTTAGCAGCAGCGGATATTCAGCTAGAAGTGGTTATAGTAGTAGTAGGCCGCTATTGTCCCTGCTGGCTTCGGAAAGGTGCAACATTATGGTTGGGGAGAAAGAGGATGAGATTGTGGATTGGATGGCTCACTCTTCCTCTCAGTCGCAGAAGGAGGTGCCTTCGGAGTCTGACACCGTGCTGTGGAGCCAAGGGTCACAGCGCTCCTCGTTCTCCTCCTCCTTGAAGCCCCACAGAAAGCTTTCAGTGGAGTCCTCTCAGTCTTCACAGCTCAACATGCCCTACGGCAGATATTCAAGAGAGTCTCCTTGTTGACGACTTGTGTGAGAGCAGTCAGCGTTTGTACTGCCCTGAGGTGAAGGTAAAGGAGGCTGCAGACCGCAGGCAGAATCATATTGATGGTGATAGTAATGACACCAGTAGCTGTGGTATTGACGTTGGGGTCAGCAACAGTGACAGTCAAGGCAGACCAGGGAAAAGGGGCCAAAGAAAGTGTGAGGCCTCGTGCAGCATCCCACATATGTGTGTAAATGGGAAACTTCAGACATCTTAATGTATATACATACATTACAATATGTGTTTATTTGCATTTTATGGTATTCTCTATTATATGGCTGGCAATTTCATTTTACACCCACTCGCCCCTAGGTGGTGCTGGCACCACGTAATATATATAGTGGGGTGTGTCTACCTGAGAGCAGAGTAGAGGAGAATGTAGAGAAGGAAGTAATGTGAGAGGAGGAGAAGCAAGTTCTTGGAGGAGAGAGACAGGCTAAAGTCACTATGTAACTGTGTTCCTTTCCTCTGGGCCCTGATCAAGCCTGGAGAAGATAACTACAGAAGACAAGCACCAGATAGTAAGTCTATACATAAAGATGCAGAGAGACTAGTGAGGGTCACAGCTAACTATAGCTTATGGACCTAATCAGCACAAGTGACCAGGAGTAGCTTTCCGAGTACTTGGACACAAATGGATAATTAATGCGCAGAAAAACTGCATGGACGTATGCTACAAAAGAAGTGGCGTCACGAACAGGATACAAAATCCTCTGCGCCATATGCGCACTATATAAAAAACTGAATTCGTGCAATATAACTGTGTGCCATTGCCTTATAAGAATAAGCCCCTCTTTTTTGTCTGAGAGACTGTCAATGTGCCCCTAATGCAAAGTAATTCAAAATGTGCCTCCCATCTTTGTTGTATTGTGCCAACAATGCCAGCGCCTCCCCTATGCAAAGAGAACTCAGTGGGAGGGTCACTCACCAGAGGAGCGTGACGTGCGTGCGCATGCTGGACACGTCTGATGACGCTAAGTATTCCGGGGACAAAGACGTGCGAGAGAAAAGCAGCATGGCTGACGGAAACATGGAGCCGATGCCAGAGGCAGAGCGGGAAGCTACATCTGCCATCTCCACAATAGAGGACCCCTTTGCTGTACCCATGACGAGGAACCAGCCTGCCATCTCTGCATCGGAGGCAAGCGCGTGTCTTACACTTGAGGCCGCGATCACGGTAGCAAGCAGAGGGAACTTGAAGGCCCCCATAGTGGTGATTGGACCAACTTCGACTATGACCTATGATATGGAACAGCCGCAGGTTCGCGTCCAGGAAATACTGGAACGTCACTGGCGGGACCAAGGGATGGAACCCCCCACGAGGCAATTCACCAGCGCAGCACGTCAGTCACTCCCGGCTTCTCCAGTTGATATTAGTGCCGAAAGGTCCAGCCAGGACCAAGCTACAATGGGTTATACATGGCCACCTCCGTCTTCTACAAAAGTATGGACCGAATTGGCAGCTGATATAAAGATAGCGTGACTGGTTAGAACGCATGCTTGTAAAAAGGACAATAAAAATATCACCCACCGATTAATAGAAGATCCGGTGAAGGAGTTCCCCATACCCATACGGAAGAGGGGCCAAGTACTTAATTTCTGCAAGCAGCGGGGTTTCGGTTTTATTAAAGAGCTGGAACATGGTCGAGACTACTATGTTAACAGACGGTCCGTAAAAATAAAGGATCTGCCTAGTCACCTCCACAGCTTATATGAGAGTAAGATTGTGGAATTTACCCCGGCGGAGGGTACACGTGGACCTTATGCTGGTTGTGTTACGTGGCCCATGCAGGAACCAGAGTCTTGGGAATTAGTAGAGAGCTCTGAATCAGAAGAGGATGAAGATCCAGTCTTTTCTACTGCCCCCAAACGGCCGGATGCCAGATATGTTCCTATCCTGACCCCTAGCCAAAATCAATATGCCACTGGCTTTGCAGGAACTAACATCCTACGGCAACCCGCAATCGCCACTAAGGATACAGATACTCTTCCTAAAAAGAAGGCACGGCGCACCGACAAGCCAAAATTTGCTCCTGTCCCTGAGCCACTCCAAGAGTGTACCCAACTGTTGCGACAATTGGTGGTCAAAGAACAAGCTGTCGTGACCCAACTTCAAGGAATGAAGCCGACTGCATTTCCTGATGTATAGTTCACCCCTCTCACTAAAGTGAAATCAACGGCTTTAGTTCTATCTGCACCTAAGGAAGAACAGAATTTACTTAAAAAACCCGAAGCTTGGCCGGAGCCCTGTATCCTTAAACAGGGGAACAAGTCTTTTATCTTTGACAAGGTAAGAAAACATCTAAATCTACCTCTGGTGCCTGTAAAGCGCTTGCTAGGAGGAGCACCTGAATATTCTTCCTCAGATGGATGAGAATCTGGATCCCCCTTGGACACGGATGTCCCTTCTAGTCCAGACCCTTCTACCTAAGTAGGCCGGTTGGCCAATACTAAAAATGTAGCCTGAGCCATTGTTTTAGTGAGACTGTTTGTTCAGTGGTAGTTTGCCTATACCACTCCGGAGCTCACTATCCCTTTAAAGGACTCTGCTATGGACTCCACCACTCAGACAATATCCAAGTTGCACTTTATTTTTGTACCATTTTATCCCCTTTTTCCCGCCTTCTCAGGTTACCTGTAACTTTAAAAACTAAAAAGTTTGCTGCAACGTTCAAGAAATTTACCCAGAAAGACTTTTCTGTGCCTTATCCTATGCAACGCACAGCCTCTTATAAATAAAAAAAATTTGCACTTTAATTAACCCTTTGGATTACAAATTATTTATACCCCAAATCAGGGATGGACTTTGTCTCAGGACTATGTCATGGACTGCATTGCCCCAAATGTGAGATTAGCGCCCCGTCAAGTAAAGAAGAAGAACAACGTCCATTATTCCTTTTTGCTATCTTGTGCAATAATATGCCATACATTAATGTAAAATATGAAAAATGTGTATGTGATAAATTGCCTAGAATGTGTTGTTGTGCATAACCCTTTATTACAGGAGGTTATCAAAGTGTTATGATAGTACATTGCAATATTTATATCCATATTTGTATTTTTCTGGCGTGTATTTGGTGTATTTTAGGGGACGGCATTGAGATCCACAGCTTCAATCAATGCAAACGTCGAGGACGACTTACCTTTTAGCTGGAGGGTATGCAGTGTCCCACATATGTGTGTAAATGGGACACTTCAAACATCTTAATGTATATATATATATGTGTCTATTTGCATTTTATGGTATTCTCTATTATGTGGCTGGCAATTTCATTTTACATCTGTTCGCCCCTAGGTGGTGCTGGCACCACGTAATATATATAGTGGGGTGTGTCTAGCTGAGAGCAGAGTAGAGGAGAATGTAGAGAAGGGAGTAGTGTGAGAGGAGGAGAAGCAAGTTCATGGACTAGAGACACTATCTAAAGTCACCATGTAACTGTGTTTCTTTCCTCTGGGCTCTGATCAAGCCTGGAGAAGATAACTACAGAAACCAAGCAGCAGAGAGTCAGTCTATACACCAAGATGCAGAGAGACTAGTGAGGGTAACAGCTAACTATAGCTTATAGACCTCATCAGCACAAGTGACCAGTTTTCCGAATACCTGGTCACAAATAGACAGTTAATGTGCAGAATTTTCTTTATCACTAACTAAACTTTCCGGGTAGTAGTGAAAACCAAAAACCTTTCAAAAAGAGTTTCCTGCCAAAGAATGAAGCAGATGTGTTTGACTTCAATGAGGGGAACGCCCTTAACCACCTCCGGACCGCCTAACGCACATGTGCGTTCCGGAGGTGGCAGGCTGGCGCACAGTCACGCATATATGCGTCATCTCGCGAGACGCGAGATTTCCTGTGAACGCGTGCACACAGGCGCGCGCGCTCACAGGAACGGAAGGTAAGCGAGTGGATCTCCAGCATGCCAGCGGCGATCGTTCGCTGGCAGGCTGGAGATCCGAATTTTTTAACCCCTAACAGGTATATTAGACGCTGTTTTCATAACAGCGTCTAATATACCTCCTACCTGGTCCTCTGGTGGTCCCTTTTGTTAGGATCGACCACCAGAGGACTCAGGTAGGTCAGTACAGTCGCACAAAACACCACACTACACTACACTACACTACACCCCCCCCCGTCACTTATTAACCCCTTATAAACCCCTGATCACCCATGATCACCCCATATAAACTCCCTGATCACCCCCCTGTCATTGATCACTGCCCTGTCATTGATCACCCCCCTGTCAGGCTCCGTTCAGACGTCCGTATGATTTTTTACGGATCCACGGATACATGGATCGGATCCGCAAAACGCATACGGATGTCTAAATGGAGCCTTACAGGGGGGTGATCAATGACAGGCGGGTGATCACCCATATACACTCCCTGATCACCCCCTGTCATTGATCACCCCCCTGTCATTGATCACCCCCCTGTAAGGCTCCATTCAGACGTCCGCATGATTTTTACGGATCCATGGATACATGGATCGGATCCGCAAAACACATGCGGACGTCTGAATGGAGCCTTACAGGGGGTGATCAATGACAGGCGGGTTATCACCCATATACACTCCCTGATCACCCCCCTGTAAGGCTCCATTCAGACGTCCGCATGTGTTTTGTGGATCCGATCCATGTATCCATGGATCCGTAAAAAATCATGCGGATGTCTGAATGGAGCCTTACAGGGGGGGTGATCAGTGACAGGGGGGTGATCACCCTGATCACCCCCTGTCATTGATAACCCCCCTGTAAGGCTCCATTCAGACGTCCGCATGTGTTTTGTGGATCCGATCCATGTATCCATGGATCCGTAAAAAATCATGCGGATGTCTGAATGGAGCCTTACAGGGGGGGTGATCAGTGACAGGGGGGTGATCACCCTGATCACCCTGATCACCCCCTGTCATTGATAACCCCCCTGTAAGGCTCCATTCAGACGTCCGCATGTGTTTTGTGGATCCGATCCATGTATCCATGGATCCGTAAAAAATCATGCGGATGTCTGAATGGAGCCTTACAGGGGGGGTGATCAGTGACAGGGGGGTGATCACCCTGATCACCCTGATCACCCCCTGTCATTGATAACCCCCCTGTAAGGCTCCATTCAGACGTCCGCATGTGTTTTGTGGATCCGATCCATGTATCCATGGATCCGTAAAAAATCATGCGGATGTCTGAATGGAGCCTTACAGGGGGGTGATCAGTGACAGGGGGGTGATCACCCTGATCACCCCCTGTCATTGATAACCCCCCTGTAAGGCTCCATTCAGACGTCCGCATGTGTTTTGTGGATCCGATCCATGTATCCATGGATCCGTAAAAAATCATGCGGATGTCTGAATGGAGCCTTACAGGGGGGGTGATCAGTGACAGGGGGGTGATCACCCTGATCACCCCCTGTCATTGATAACCCCCCTGTAAGGCTCCATTCAGACGTCCGCATGTGTTTTGTGGATCCGATCCATGGATCCATGGATCCGTAAAAAATCATGCGGATGTCTGAATGGAGCCTTACAGGGGGGGTGATCAGTGACAGGGGGGTGATCACCCTGATCACCCCCTGTCATTGATAACCCCCCTGTAAGGCTCCATTCAGACGTCCGCATGTGTTTTGTGGATCCGATCCATGGATCCGTAAAAATTATACGGACGTCTGAATGGAGCCTTACCAGGGGCGTGATCAATGACAGGGGGGTGATCAGGGAGTCTATATGGGTGATTACCCCCCTGTCATTGATCACCCCCCCTGTCATTGATCACCCCCCCTGTAAGGCTCCATTCAGACATTTTTTTTGGCACAAGTTAGCGGAAATTTTTTTTTTGTTTTTGTTTTTTCTTACTAAGTCTCATATTCTACTAACTTGTGTCAAAAAATTAAATCTCCCATGAACTCACCATATCACGGAATCCAAATGCGTAAACATTTTTAGACATTTATATTCCAGACTTCTTCTCACGCTTTAGGGCCCCTAAAAAGCCAGGGCAGTATAAATACCCCACATGTGACCCCATTTCGGAAAGAAGACACCCCAAGGTATTCCGTGAGGGGCATATTGAGTCCATGAAAGATTTAAATTTTTGTCCTAAGTTAGCGGAAAGTGAGACTTTGTGAGAAAAAAACCAAAAAAAGCAATTTCCGCTAACTTATGCAAAAAATTAAAAATTTCTAGGAACTCGCCAGGCCCCTCATTGAATACCTTGGGGTGTCTTCTTTCCAAAGTGGGGTCACATGTGGGGTATTTATACTGCCCTGGCTTTTTAGGGGCCCGAAAGTGTGAGAAGAAGTCTGGGATCCAAATGTCTAAAAATGCCCTCCTAAAAGGAATTTGGGCCCCTTTGCGCATCTAGGCTGCAAAAAAGTGTGACACATCTGGTATCGCCGTACTCAGGAGAAGTTGGGGAATGTGTTTTGGGGTGTCATTTTACATATACCCATGCTGGGTGAGAAAAATATCTTGGTCAAATGCCAACTTTGTATAAAAAAATAGGAAAAGTTGTCTTTTGCCAAGATATTTCTCTCACCCAGCATGGGTATATGTAAAATGGCACCCCAAAACACATTCCCCAACTTCTCCTGAGTACGGCGATACCAGATGTGTGACACTTTATTGCAGCCAAGGTGGGCAAAGGGGCACATATTCCAAAGTGCACCTTTCGGATTTCACCGGCCACATATACCCATGCTGGGTGAGAAAAATATCTTGGCAAAAGACAACTTTTCCCATTTTTTTATACAAAGTTGGCATTTGACCAAGATATTTTTCTCACCCAGCATGGGTATATGTAAAATG
This sequence comes from Bufo gargarizans, assembly GCF_014858855.1. Taxonomy (NCBI): domain Eukaryota; kingdom Metazoa; phylum Chordata; class Amphibia; order Anura; family Bufonidae; genus Bufo; species Bufo gargarizans. The sequence continues at coordinate 140,181 of NW_025334405.1, forward strand.
ACACCCCAAAACACATTCCCCAACTTCTCCTGAGTACGGCGATACCAGATGTGTCACACTTTTTTGCTGCCAAGGTGGGCAAAGGGGCACATATTCCAAAGTGCACCTTTTGGATTTCACCGGTCATTTTTTACACATTTTGATTGCAAAGTTCTTCTCACACATTTGGGCCCCTAAATTGCCAGGGCAGTATAACTACGCCACAAGTGACCCCATTTTGGAAAGAAGACACCCCGAGGTATTCCGTGAGGGGCACTGAGAGTTCCTAGAATTTTTTATTTTTTGTCGCAAGTTAGTGGAATATGAGACTTTGTAAGAAAAATAAATAAAAATAAATCATCATCATTTTCCGCTAACTTGTGACAAAAAATAAAAAGTTCTATGAACTCACTATTCCCATCAGTGAATACCTTAGGGTGTCTACTTTCCGAAATGGGGTCATTTGTGGGGTTTTTCTACTGTGTGGGCATTGTAGAACCTCAGGAAACATGACAGGTGCTCAGAAAGTCAGAGCTGTTTCAAAAAGCGGAAATTCACATTTTTGTACCATAGTTTGTAAATGCTATAACTTTTACCCAAACCATTTTTTTTTTTTGCCCAAACATTTTTTTTTATCAAAGACATGTAGAACAATAAATTTGGCGAAAAATTTATATATGGATGTCGTTTTTTTTGCAAAATTTTACAGCTGAAAGTGAAAAATGTCATTTTTTTGCAAAAAAATCGTTACATTTTGATTAATAACAAAAAAAGTAAAAATGCCAGCAGCAATGAAATACCACCAAATGAAAGCTCCATTAGTGAGAAGAAAAGGAGGTAAAATTCATTTGGGTGGTAAGTTGCATGACCGAGCGATAAACGGTGAAAGGAGTGTAGTGCCGAAGTGTAAAAAGTGCTCTGGTCATGAAGGGGGTTTCACCTAGCGGGGCTGAAGTGGTTAAAGGATAACCCCTAAATAAATAGTTAATAGCATCTTTAGTGCCAGAGTGCTGTAAAGAGTGAATTTAGGATTACCACCAGGATCCTTGCCTGTAGAGTATCAGGATTAGAAGAATCCCTCCATTGACAACTGCCACTGCCTGATAATAGGATTACCAGTGTACTTATCTGTGATATACAAAACACTTTCCATTGATGAACTGTACCAACTGTCCAGAGACTATTGATTTTCGGTAAATGTTCAACTGGTTTACAACAACCAACGCCTCCTTCTTACTACTACTCTCAACATTTGCACCTTATAGTGCTGGCGTCACGAACCAGGGGCCCAGCCGCAAAAGCAACTAACACCAGTTACCATCAAAGGCACCTCAACTTCCATCTGGTGTCCCCTGCAACCGTGAGTGCCCCGGAGGATTTCGGGCTGTCTTCCCATCCACCATACGCCATCCCAGGGAGGCATCTGCTCACCGTGAGTACATGAACTATTACACCTATCGGCCCACTCTGAGCCTCACGTGTTTCCCCCTGTGGTTTGATAGCGTTACACTCTTACCTCCCAAAGAACAGAATCAGCCACACTGTGTTGAGGCTGATTGTGCTGGGCGAGAGTAGCCACATTGGCGGGCAGTTGCTAAAGTATATCAAGCAGCAAACATCCCGCTGGCTGTCACCCAGCTGACTCTAACTAGGCAAGGTGGTCATAGACGATGGGCACAAAATACTGGCCACCCTGAACCTCGACGAAATAACACATGCTCCCTGCATGGCGAATGTCATCAACCTAGTGGTTCAATGCTTTCTAAATCCACTGGCTTATGCAAGGTGCTGGCAAAGTCCAGTAGACTGTCCAAGCACTTAGGCCACTCTTAAGTGGCGAGGAATGCCATCATGCGACTGCTGTAACCTGCCAATCAGGGGTGCACCACCAATGAGGCTAGGTTAGGCGATCGCCTCAGGCAGCACCAGTTAGGGGCAAGAGGGGGGCAGCAGAAGGGCCATGGGCTGAAGGGAAGGGGCTAGGTTAAGAAATTTTCATTGGGAAGAGGGGGTGCCATTTCAGTTTTCGCTTCAGGCAGCAGAAAGGCTAGTTGCACCCTGGCTGCCAAACTTCATGTTCTGCTGGTGCCTTCATTATGCACTGCCACCATCATGCCAATACTGCAACCTGTCTACATTCATGTTCTGTATAGTGTTGATCGCGAATATTCTAATCGCAAATTTTAATTTGACTGGAGATCACAAATTCGCAAATTTGCGATTATATGCCGAATATTCGCCCGAATATTTGCGAAATGTTGCAAATTCGAATATTGCCCCTGCCCCTTATCACTGGTTCTGTATGGCTGCAGTTGCTGCCCCCATCATGCCACCATGAATGCAAAGCATCTTCCACTACCACCACTGCTACTACCGCTACCACTATTACTGCTACTAGCCATAGACAGCCGATCTACTGCTTTGTATGTTTATGGTAGGCCGCATCTGGTTCCGCTACTATTGCGGCCACATGCCACTATATTGGCACTCTTTCCACGTCCATGCTGCACTTCAAAGTCAGATTTTGTTTAGACTTGTTCACAACTATCCAATTTTTCTTCTGACAATCATCTCTTGTGGGTGTCGTACGGCCAGGCATTATGACCCTTTCAGGGCATAATTTTGTAACGTTTGGTTCCCCCCCCCCCAAGACACTTACTTTTTATCCCATAACACCTTGTGTGTTTAAACATCATCTGCCCCCAATAAGGGACAATTTTTTGGAAGCTTTGATATAGGAAAAACCACAACACATGTACCGGAGTGATGTGTTTTTAAACACACGGTATGTTAATACCATCAAACATGCGTTTACCCACAGCTATGTATGTCAGTGTCAGTCAGACATCATTTACTATTGCTGTCATTGTGTTCAACAGTGGGTTTTTTTATCATAAAAAATAAACAAAACGAGATAACAAGTTTTTCTTAGGTTTTCCTAGGTATGCGCAGTATGTGCACGGTATATACTGCATTACGTATTCTACTGTACACACTGCATGCATAAGAAAGTCCAGTAGGGTCGGCATAAATGTGCAGGTAGCTGCATTATGTGGGCAGTGTGGGGCTATTTTATTTTTCCTAAATAAATGTCAAAAGGACATTTTTTTTAGCATATCTATAATCACCATTTAAATGTCTGAAACATAGTGGATAAACAGCCTAAAGGGATGTACTTTATCATCAGAGATATATATACTGTATATATGATATCCACAGTATGAGTAGGGTGCCCTACTTTTCTTTGGTTATGGTGGGCAGCTTGTAGCTTACAGTGTTTCCACCACACGCAGAGGAGGCTGTAGCCAGATTAGCGGTGATTACCTTCTTTGCCAAAGTCTGCAATCCCTATCTGTTGGCTAAACCTTCTCTAGATCTTTTCCATTCTGAGGATTGATACATAAGTTGCCTGTGGGCTGTAGGGAAATGGATTCTCCCTCCTGGAGCTGCTCCTTGCTGTGTTCACTCCTCAGCAGTCAGCCATTAACTCCAGAACTTTCCTCCTAGAAAGGAACCGTGGAGCCAGCCATGTCTAGCCTCATGGGACCTCCCACTCCCTATACAACCTTATGGGATTTGTAGTACATGCACATAATTCATGAATTACAACAATATTAACACTTTCAATGCTTTGCCGTGTATTTCAGGACACCGTAGATAGATAGATAGATAGATAGATAGATAGACTAGTATGGTACTTTGGGTTTTGAGGAAAAATATATGTTATATAGGGTAGAATCCATTTGGACCCCAATTGAATTTTTTTGTGAATCAGACACAAAGCAAATTTCAAGAAATTGTCTCATCTCTAATGATAGATAGATATGAGATAGATAGATAGATATGAGATGGATATGAGAGATATATAGATATAGGACCACAGCAGCTTCCAAAAACACAACAGAGCAGTAGGCAGGACATGAACATGAGAGCATGGAGCAGTAAGTCACCATGACCTGATACTGTCCTGATTATAGTCTCCAGTGGTAAATACTTGAACACAAGGTGACTTTTCCCAGGAAAAACAGTAAAATCCACTGGCCTACCATTGAATAAGCAACAGTCGTCATCAACAGTCCATATATTTCACCACACCCAACCAAATTATCATACAAACAGGTGCCAATAAGCTCCAGCACCAGCAAATAGCAGGACAAGGGAGCTAGCTAGGTAAGACTGCACAACAGAAGTTCCCTGGCTGTAAAATCATCCTGTCATCTCTGCTCCTAAGAAATAACATCCCTGAACACATCACCTGGAGGATCAACATAGAGCTGGTAGCTAAAATCAGAGCCATGCCAGACATAATCCTGGCACAACAACCCTTCCATAAACCATCTTCACCTATATGACACCTCAATAACCAACGAGTCAGTCTTCTGGCCAAATAACTCAAAGATATAGTACTCAACATAGACCCCCGACTCAGCACTTTGTGCAGAAAACTGATTTGACTGGACCAAACCTCTACAACATGGCCACCAGTAAAATATCCAGGTTGTCCTATACAGGGCGGCTCAGCACAAGGTCTATGGACACACAATGACGTCTCTTATTACCAGCAGCTGGAACATTCAAGGCCTGAGTGCTTCAGCCTTCAGATGTAAGATACATTAACCAAAAACTGAATAACATTGACATACAAATTCTCCTAGAAATATGTACTAAGGCAAAGAATGAATACCTGATGCCCACCAGATACAGGGAGATCTCTGTCCCTACGCTGAAAAACAAAAGCGTCAAGCAGGGCCAGAGCTCAGGAGGAATATTAGTCTGGTATAAAGAGGAGTTCCATGAGCAGATCAGACCAGTGAAGAGAGGAGACAGTCACATCTGGGTAAGGATAGCCCGCTCCATCCTCACCTCTCGGGCTGACGTCTACCTCTGCGCAGCATACATAGCTCCACCAGAATCTCCATACTTCAATCCTGAAAGCTTTGAGATCCTACTGAGGGAAGCCACCCATTTCCGGTCCCTGGGCAATGTTCTCATCTATGGAGAACTCAATACAAGAACAGGGAGGGAGAGAGACTACCTAACAACTGACAGAAACATCTATATACTGTATTCAGAGCAGACACTGACTGTGACAGCTCAGTGCACACCGAGAGGAATAGCTATGATGGCGCAGTTAATAAAAGTGGCAGAAAACCGTGGAAATTATGTCGAAGCCTCAAACTTCGTATTTTCAATGGCCGCACCAAGGGAGACTCTCATGGTAGACATACCCTAAACTGCCATGTAGGCGGTAGTCTGGTAAACTATGCCAAAACAGACAAATGTTGGTGGCTTCATAGTCACCCCACAAACACATCTGTCAGACCATAGCCAACTGCTCCTGTACATTTAATCCACAATCAAACCATGTGCACAAACACTGCAGCAGACCGGCCTCTTCAGCCTGCCTCCATCTTTTAAATGGTCTAAGACAGGCATGCCCAATCTGCGGCCCTCCAGATGTTGCAAAACTACAAGTGCCAGCATGCCCGGACAGCCTACGACTATCAGCCTACAGCAGGGCATGGTTGGAGTTGTTGTTTTAAAACAGCTGGATGGACGCAGGTTGAGCATCCCTGGTCTAAGATTTCAACCCCCCCCCCCCCCCAAAAAAAAATATAGAGACCATAAACAGAGCAGAGATCCAGGAGCTGCTCCATAGCTTCCATAATAAAGTGTAAGAGCTGAACCCAGAAGGAGTCAATCTCACATTAAAAGACTTTAATAATACTTTACACAATGACAGAAATGTTCAACCTCAAAATATACAACAAGAGGCCAAGAAAACAACAACCCAACAGTTGGTTTGACTGGGAATGTAAAGCCATGATGGTGGCGCTAAGCAGGCCCTCAAAAATAAAACACCAAAACCCAAACAACCCCAGTCTGAGGGAAGCATACTACACCATACAACAGCAATACAAAGCCATCCTCAGAAAGAAAAAGCAAGGCCACATCTCAACCAAGCTCCTCCAACTCCAAGACGTTCTCCAGGACAACTCCTTCTAGGAACTATGCAACCACGTGGACAAAAACAGTAAGAACAACAAGCTCCACACCCAAAACAGCAATATCTGTCTCCAGTACTGTACTTCAAGGACCTTTACATAGACACCTCGATGGAGGACCAAAGCCTAGAGCAATAAGAGATCACGAAAAAACTGATGGATATGGAGGAAAAAAATCAAAGATTTCCAAAACCATGGGGCCATGGAAGCTTTGGAGGATAAGACCCACTTCCTGCTGCTGTGCCCCAAATACTCAACAGTGAGGGAAATACTTTGGGAGACTGTCTGATCTCTGCCCAGACTTTACCTCCATGGCAGAGGAAGAGAGACTCTCCATACTGCTGGGGGAAGAGGAGAACACAGTGGCCATAGCAGCACAATATATTACAGCCTGCCATAGACTGAGAGGAGCCTGATAAACCATGGACTCCTATAGCCCCACCCCTACCCATTTATTTTCCACTTGCTTTGGCAATGCTAATATTTATTTAGTCCAGCCAATAAAACTGATTTGAATTTGATAGATAGATATATAGATATGAGATAGATAGATAGATAATACATAGTGTAACAGAATATAAAACGTAGTAACATCATAAATCCCAGATATAATAATGCAGCTGATAATAAGACATGTAATTCATATTTCTGTGCTATGATCCATTTGGCTGGTGTAGTCTAGACATCTCAGTTCCCTCTGCTCATTTTCTGTTCTCACAGAGGACTTTGCAGACTGATAATGTAGAATTCTCCAGCTGAATCCACTTCAAGAATCTTTCAGCACGTCGAGCCGTCCGTGAATCCAATGCATTGTCTCTGCCGAGAGTCAAAATATAGCAAAGGTTACCAAAGCCTCCAAAATAAAACGCTAAATTGTTTCTGGTGCTCCTGTGACCTTACCGTTAATGTTATACTTTTGGGGTAAATGTCCCCTCAAGAATTCACAGTGGTAGAAACTAGAAAGAGATTACTAAGACTTTAATTCCAGAAATAACCGGTCCAGGCTCCACATAAACCTCTGACCTGGAACAGCCTGGAGACAAAGGCTAGATTTTGTAATAAATATGACTTCCCGGATATACTCTAGCAGTTTTTATCCACATTGTGACCTTTCTTGAAAAAAGAGAAGCCGTAAGAAGAGGCGTTTGCATATTGATCTTCAAGGAAGCATGTGGGGATTCCTACAAAGGCAGCACGCCTTTACCTTCTGTACTAGTCCAACTATACAACAGCCATACTCTGGGTAATGGCCATGAGTGGTACTTTAGCAACTCTGTTTAATTGAATGGGAGCAGCCCTGCAGTACCATTCACGGCCACTACCCAGTTTATGAAGCTGTGCTGCTCTGTTGTCTGTTTCGAACTGCAGTAGCCCATTCCAACAGTTGGTCGGTGGTAGTGCCGCGAGTTGACCTCCCACCAATTTGATATTGATGATCTCTCATAAGACATCCAGTGTTAAAAAAAATATCCAGTGTAGTGTACATATTTCCTGCGCAGTAGAAAAAAACCATGCCAGTACCTACCACCCTAAAAAAGGCCATAAGTAGTCTTTTGGTATCATTTAAGAGGTGTCTATGTTCTTCCTATGCCTGTGAGATTTATTGATGGATACACCAAACTGTTCACATATTGTGATGTGAGCAGAGCATAAGTGTTGCCATACAGATTAGATAAACAACAGCTTAATCAGCTGAGTTCAGCAGGCCCATCTGACCTTCTAAATATATAGGTGGTTGTCTCTACTCACCCCCGATAGCAGATGTTGGGTGAAAAAAGTATCTGGCAAGCTAGGGTTCAACATGCCTGATCCTATGTTCTCCTGGGAGGAGTCTGGTAGCGGGCTATTTGACTCTCCTCATTAAGCACACGTGCACGTTCAACAGAATATGTATGTGTATGATAAGTCAAGAGGAACAGTTGTTGGTAAAAAGCTGTCCAAGGTGTATGTCCACCTTAAGAAATATGAGCACTCCCTACAAAAACTTTGATAAAATATGGAAAACCTCTATATTTAAAATGGAAAACTATGTTAGATGAAGCATAGCAGCATGATATACTTTCCCATCTCATCTCAAATTAGGACATTCTACACGAGACAATACATGGTTGGGTAAAGGCCACCATCTGAGGCAAAGGAGCCTGTGGTGTTGTTGGTAGCAGATACAAAGCATGAATCTGGTGTTTTCCATAAAGCTCGTCAAGGAATATGGCTATTTCTGTAAAACTACTGTACATTGTGTCTACATGTCATGGTCCCCTGTCCAGTGGTTGGAGAGGACAATGTAATTAAACTAACTTCAAAACGAACACAATCAATATCAACCAAGATCATCAAGGTCAACAAAGGTGACTGAGACAGGAACCAAGACACCTTTCAAAGCCAAGGTAGATCATAAAAACATGCTCATGGATGTGGAACAATCCAATGTGAGGGCTGACGTGCCTAATCAGGGCTCAGGAAGGAGCCAGAAGAACAAAAACTATGTAGGAGGGCAAACAAGCAGTGGAAAAAGGTGGACGATAGTGATGAGAGAATTTCTTTAAATTAGGTTGAGGTCTAACAAATCTGTCAAAAAAGTATTGAGGTCTGAATCGGTTCTATCTGGGTCAAAACTGCTCAGGTTGGCCTCAAAGGGCTCATATTCTCTCTTTTTGATATTTTTTTCAAATTTATTTTCTCTCCTCATTCACAAGCTCTTCGACGTAAAGACAATAGTAAATGACGTTAGCGTGACACTAACCTATATATATAGCTTTGGTTGAAGGTGTTGACAAACATTTGTTTGAATACACTCTGTGCAAGTGCATTTGTTATGCTTTTTCATATTAGAAACCTTCCAAAAATTGTCATTTATTGGAGGGCAGATGGTGTTTAGGCACACATAGTAGTTTCAGAAGAAGCAGTCACTTGTACTGAACATGAATTCTGGAAATATATACTTTATTAGGGAAATATGTGTCTTTTTTTTTTAAATGCCTCTAAAATATCTCTTAAACAACACTGAACACTGCTAAGGAGAATCCTTTATCTTTTTCTACTAAGCGCTTACTGTAAGATACAGATGCAGACTTCTCAGCCTGCCTCTGCTCTCTCTGCCCCAGCCACTGCCTACCTATGTGTAGCTAATCTATTAGAAGGACTTTTCTATGATTCCCTCTGCTAAGATTCTTTGCCTATATCATCTGCTGCAACCCTGCTCCTCTGCCTATCTTCCTAACACTAATAAGAAACAGACTGGGACTGCAGACAGAAGAGGGGCTGCAGTGGTCAGCCCGGACACGCTGTGCCTGTATTTAGCACTTTCTGTTCACTGCAGCACTGATCTCTATCTGCCAGCACTTACTAACCAGGGACATTGCTGGGGAAATAGAGGACAGCGATGCAGTTAACATTCATTGCTAAACACAGGCATACAGTAAATACTTACTCAGCGTTAGACTGAAGTCCCACCAGAGGAAATGATTCTGAGGGCCCACCTTCTGTGTATATCATATATATGCCCTGTTTTATTAGGGGTCCATTATTGCCAGAGCTTGGGCCCACTGGAGGATCCTCTGGTGGGCCAGTCCAACCCTGTACTCACTGTCAGGGCTGATGATTGCAGCGCTGATCCTCTCTGTCTTCCCAGTAAATGTCTGGTTAGTGCTGGGAAGAGAGGTAAATAAGCAAGACTGCGGCGATCGGAGCCGACAGCACATTACATAGGCAGTGATTCTTAGTACAGAATAGGGACTAAATCAAAGTAAACCCCTTGTTAAAATAGGTCACATACACATAGAGAGGCAGTGGCTGGGACAGAGAGATCAGAGGCAGGCTGATGAGAATAGTGAGTGCAGCTCTGGAGTATATTACAGGAAGAAACTCAGGATTAGTACAGGATAAGTAATGTATGTGCACAGGCACTCCAATAGCAGAATAGTGAGTGCAGCTCTGGAGTATAACACAGAATGTAACTCAGGATCAGTGCAGGATAAGTAATGTATGTACACAGTTACTGCACCAGCAGAATAGTGAGTGCAGCTCTGGAGTATAATACAGGATGTAACTCAGAATCAGTACAGGATAAGTAATGTATGTACACAGTGACTGCACCAGCAGAGTAGTGAGTGCAGCTCTGGAGTATAATACAGGATGTAACTCAGGATCAGTACAGGATAAGTAATGTAATGTATGTACACAGTGACTGCACCAGCAGAATAGTGAGTGCAGCTCTGGAGTATAATACAGGATGTAACTCAAGATCAGTACAGGATAAGTAATGTATGTACACAGTGACTGCACCAGCAGAATAGTGAATGCAGCTCTGGAGTATAATACAGGATGTAACTCAGGATCAGTACAGGATAAGTAATGTATGTACACAGTGACTGCACCAACAGAATAGTGAGTGCAGCTCTGGAGTATAATAGAGGATGTAACTCAGGATCAGTACAGGATAAGTAATGTATTTACATAGTGACTGCACCAGCAGAATAGTGAGTGCAGCTCTGGAGTATAATACAGGATGTAACTCAGGATCAGTACATGATAAGTAATGTATGTACACAGTGACTGCACCAGCAGAATAGTGAGTGCAGCTCTGGAGTATAATACAGGATGCAACTCAGGATCAGTACAGGATAAGTAATGTAATATATGTACACAGTGACTGCACCAGCAGAATAGTGAGTGCAGCTCTGGAGTATAATACAGGATGTAACTCAATATCAGTACAGGATAAGTAATGTATGTACACAGTGACTGCACCAGCAGAATAGCGAGTGCAGCTCTGGAGTATAATACAGGATGTAACTCAGGATCAGTACAGGATAAGTAATGTATGTACACAGTGACTGCACCAGCAGAATAGTGAATGCAGCTCTGGAGTATAATACAGGATGTAACTCAGGATCAGTACAGGATAAGTAATATATGTACACAGTGACTGCACCAGCAGAATAGTGAGTGCAGCTCTGGAGTATAATACAGGATGTAACTCAGGATCAGTACAGGATAAGTAATGTATGTACACAGTGACTACACCAGCAGAATAGTGAGTGCAGCTCTGAAGTATAATACAGGATGTAACTCAGGATCGGTACAGGATAAGTAATGTAATGTATATACACAGTGACTGCACCAGCAGAATAGTGAGTGCAGCTCTGGAGTTTAATACAGGAAGTAACTCAGAATCAGTACAGGATAAGTAATGTATGTACAACAGTGACTGCATCAGCAGAATAGTGAGTACAGCTCTGGAGTATAGTAGAGGATGTAACTCAGGATCAGTACAGGATAAGTAATGTATGTACACAGTGACTGCACCAGCAGAATAGTGAGTGCAGCTCTGGAGTATAATACAGGAGAAGTAATGTATGTGCACAGTGACTCCACCAGCAGAATAGTGAGTGCAGCTCTGGAGTATAATACAGGATGTAACTCAGGATCAGTACATGATAAGTAATGTATGTACACAGTGACTGCACCAGCAGAATAGTGAGTGCAGCTCCGAAGTATAATACAGGATGTAACTCAGGATCAGTACAGGATAAGTAATGTATGTACACAGTGACTGCACCAGCAGAATAGTGAGTGCAGCTCTGGAGTATAATACAGGAGAAGTAATGTATGTGCACAGTGACTGCACCAGCAGAATAGTGAGTGCAGCTCTGGAGTATAATACAGGATGTAATTTAGGATCAGTACATGATATGTAATGTATGTACACAGTGACTGCACCAGCAGAATAGTGAGTGCAGCTCTGGAGTATAATACAGGAGAAGTAATGTATGTGCACAGTGACTCCACCAGCAGAATAGTGAGTGCAGCTCTGGAGTGTAATACAGGAGAAGTAATATATGTGCACAGTGACTGCACCAGCAGAATAGTGAGTGCAGCTCTGGAGTGTAATACAGGATATAACTCAGGATCAGTACAGGATAAGTAATGTATGTACACAGTGACTGCATCAGCAGAATAGTGAGTACAGCTCTGGAGTATAATAGAGGATGTAACTCAGGATCAGTACAGGATAAGTAATGTATATACACAGTGACTGCACCAGCAGAATAGTGAGTGCAGCTCTGGAGTATAATACAGGATGTAACTCAAGATCAGTACAGGATAAGTAATGTATGTACACAGTGACTGCACCAGCAGAATACTGAGTGCAGCTCTGGAGTGTAATACAGGATGTAACTCAGGATCAGTACAGGATAAGTAATGTATGTACACAGTGACTGCACCAGCAGAATAGTGAGTGCAGATCTGGAGTATAATACAGTACAGGATAAGTAATCTAAAGTACATTATTACAATGTAACGGTGAATGTAGATCAGTGTTTCCCAACCAGTGTGCCTCCAGCTGTTGCAAAACTACAACTCCCAGCATGCCCACACAGCCAAAGGCTGTCCAGGCATGCTGGGATTTGTAGTTTTGCAACAGCTGGAGGCACAATGGTTGGGAAACACTGATGTAGATTATATGAGTATATTTACGGTGTTCAAGGGTGAGAATATTAAACACTGATATAATTTGAACAGACAGGTTGTTTGTGCTGCACTGGAGTCACATCTGCAGTTTTCGCTTTGTACAATGATTGTTCTTAAACGGTTTTAGCAGATGGTGGACTATCTCGCTTCCCTTCATGCGATGTACGCTCTCTCCTCCTGTAAGTATACAGAATTTATTAACATTGAAACTATACGTTACTGTGAACCCTTATGATGTGGTTTCGGGGGGGGGGGGGGGGGCTGCCAGAAGACACTAATCTGTTTTCAAGCCTCTCATTCTCTCCACAGGTCAATTTTATCAATACAAAATCTTGCATTTAGAAAAGATACAGTGACCGCCGTCTGCTGCTCGATTCACTGGCTTTTCCGCCAGATATTTAGTCATCGCGGTTCGAAGAAGTCTACAGTGAAATAAAGCTCTGGATAAAAACAAAATGGATGTTTTTATGATTTTTGAGTGTGTGCTGAACGTCAGCTACAAAAATGCTTTTAGCATCAGCAGACTATTAGCCATATGGAAGCCTTTAATATCTTTTTAAGCACGTCCAGTACCACAATGCGATGTTATAGTATACGTTTGGGAGCCAACGCGACAAGAATGAGGCGGGAGAATGAAGGAGTGGTGGGGAGAACTTGGAAAAACAAATAGTAGGGGTGACAGTGTTCTTTTCCAGCCTGATTGATGAAATGAGGTACATGGGGGGTTTATAAAGTGAGAAGAGGAAGGAGTCAGGAGAGGCTTCCAAGATAAACTGATGGATGTTCCTACGTTTGGTCCGTGTAGGAAATTATATAAAGGGACTTTTTAGAGTATCCAAGAACTTTAGCCAGGCTTCCCATTCATCGACTTCCTGCACTACAAAACATGATATATATTTGGATATTTTCAATCGCCGTATCATATTTGTGCTTTACTTGGGATTCAAAAATATGAGATCAGCTGAGACTATTCACAAAAATGACTCTACACCCAAGATGAAAAGTTGTTTTGTCAGCGGAAGAGCTGCCAGTTTGGCCATTGGCAAGAGTCCTAACACAATACACGGTGACTGGCCTCGAACCTATAATTAATCCAATTTGCTCCAGTCTCTGCAGCGTGAAGGGTTTGTCGGCTCCCATTGAGATGGAAATTGAAAGCAATTTTTTTGGTTTACAGCTTGTAAGAAGTTTCTCATGCAACATGGACCTGTCTACTTAGATTAATCTAGAATGGGGGAATTCAATGGTGGGTTCTTGTGGTCAGATACTGATGGCTGGTGCAGATATTCAGGTCCTTGAGATCAGAACGAATATCATGTTAATCCTAATTTACACAATTTGTTGCAAGCAGTTGTAGAAACCTTTGAATCAGCTGTTGTTACGGGTTCTCTTGGATGAAGACAATGATCTGAGATCTACAAGAAGATTTTTAATTGAAAATACAGTGAACCTCAATTCTAAATAATAATTCAGATAATAAATGAGAAAATTCCAAATATCTTTGAAGGAGTTGTTAGGTCCGCTGTCTATGTCGGCTGCTGCTCTGGTCTTTACTGGAGGCGTGATGTCCCCATTACTCACCATGCTTCTGCCTTATGCTCCAGCCTCTGTCTTCTTAGGGACATGCTCACCTCCAGCCTCTCAAAGGGCCATTGCATGTCCTTCCAAATCCTTCCCCAGCCTGAATATTTATAGAGGTATTCAGATCTTGGACATTGGGGGTATATCTATACTTAGAACAGAGCCTGCAAAGTGCCAGAGGGCGCACCTTTTGGCTATTTTTGGAAATCCCATTGAAATGATTGGGAAGCTCACTGCCCAAGCGCGGCCATTGCTCCATTCATTTCAATGGGGCTTACGGAAATAGTCAAGCCAGCTCTCGGGTATTTTCAGCAGTACCATAGAAATTAATGGAGGGCGGCCACGCATGCATGGTTTGTCCTCCGGCACTTTGCGTGCTTCGTTCTAAGTATAGGTGTGGGTCCTGCACCAATCAGACAAGATTGGAATACCTGCTTAAGGGGCTCTCTCCAGCTGGATGGTGCCTGAACATTAGGAACATTAGGTTCCCCGATGGCTAGCAAAGGTGTTCTGATGGTCTTGTGCACTTGTCCTGCATTTGTTCCTGTCTGTGTTCCAGCTTGTACCTGCCCTGCCTGTGAGGTTCAGCACTTCCAGTTTAAGTTCTGTCTGTGTTTAAGTTAACCCTGTCCATATGCCTCGTCTGTATATTCGCCCTGCCTGCCTGCTTATTCCTTGTCTTCCACCACCTACATTCAAGTCTTAGTGACTGTACAAACTAATTTCCCAGCATTTATGGCTTGTTTTCTGTATTCTGAGCATCTGGTGCTTGCACTGGAGTTGCCGACCTCTGTGGGTCAGCCGCATACTACACAGGAGATGCCAATCCAGTTGCTTCCCTGCAGTGAAGTCCAGATCCATGTATAGGGGTTAAACAGTGAATTACTAGGGAACACCAGAATATCACCCTTAGGGTTTACCCCAAAGCCAAACCAGTTAGTTGGCACAACAGGTTGACACTCGCTGATCCATAACAGGGGTTTTCTGTGATTGTGATATTGATGGCCTATCCTTAAGGCATTTTATCAATATTTGATAAATGGGTGTCCGATCGACATAATCCCTGCTGATCAGCTGTATGAAGAGGCTGCACCACTCCATAAGCACCTAGTCCTCTTCCTTGGCCATGGGACGTCACATTCATCAGTCACATGGCCTAAGCATAGCTCAGTCCCATTCACGAGCATATTTACATGTAGATGCATTACATTACATGTCTTCAAATATTTTCTAAAGATATATGCCACGTGAAGGTTTGAATTAGATGATGTGCCTCCTGATAGGGAAAGAGCTGCAGAAGAAAGGACACTTGAATGGGAAGATCTCCGGCTATATGGTGCTTGATTTTAATTTTTTCTATTAATCATTGGTAACCCCTTTAAAGGTGTTGTCATGGATTTTCACATTGATGGTCTATCCTCGAGATACACAAAAGAGAGAGAAGAAAGCAACAAAGTTGCGGCACTCACCAGGATACAAAAAATCTTCTTTAATGAAACTTCCTTGGAAGTAGATACATCAGGGGTCCAGGGGCGGACACAGTGTTGCAGCGGCGACGGCCGTTTCGCGCGTAAGAATGCGCTTCCTCAGGCCGCTCAATACGTCACGACGCAAAAGCGTCCTTTTATGGGGGCGGGCAGAGGACGGCCGGCGCCGTTACCCACAGCTGCGCGCTCCTGAATTCAAGTGACATATTAAAAACATGCGTACAGCAAATATAAGGTACAAATATAATCAACTAAAGATGCGAAAATTAAGACACACAATAGTTCATACTATGCATGATCGTGAATAGACGGCATATACGCATGTTTTTAATATGTCACTTGAATTCAGGAGCGCGCAGCTGTGGGTAACGGCGCCGGCCGTCCTCTGCCCGCCCCCATAAAAGGACGCTTTTGCGTCGTGACGTATTGAGCGGCCTGAGGAAGCGCATTCTTACGCGCGAAACGGCCGTCGCCGCTGCAACACTGTGTCCGCCCCTGGACCCCTGATGTATCTACTTCCAAGGAAGTTTCATTAAAGAAGATTTTTTGTATCCTGGTGAGTGCCGCAACTTTGTTGCTTTCTTCTCTCTCTTTTGTGCATTTCTACCCGTTGGCTACTTCTGCAGAGCACCACCGATCGGATATTCTCATACCGCAAGCACGCTGAATTGGATACCTTGAAGCTATCTAAGTGGAGGCAGTGCCGCCGTGTTTCCTTTCTCCCTGCGTTCTATCCTCGAGATATGCCATCGATATGAGACTGCGACTCCCGGCACCCTCGCCAATCAGATGCTTAAATGAGCTTCGTGCATGCTTTGACCTCTTCCCAGGCCATGCGATGACACGTTCATAGGTCAGGTGGCATAGACACACCAAAGTTCAATTCGAGTGAATGGGGCTGAGTTGCGATTCCAAGCACAACCGCTATCAAATAGATGGTGATGTGCTTGGTAAGCTGCGAGGAAGTCTGGGCGCTCCCTGGAGCTTCCTCAAACAGTTGACCGACGGATCGTTAGTCTCATATTTATTGATTGAACCATGTGCACTGCATAGAGAACAACTCAAGAACATGGATAGGTAAGTCCTTCCATGTGCCTTCAGATAATCAAAGTGGAGGGAGAACCGGCAGATCCCAACTGACAACCTACCGCCTGCTAAATCTCTGCAACAGGGAAATTACAGTAGATAGCAAGATCCACCGGAGAAGGTATGGATATTAACAACTGCATTATCAATTCTGCTCTGCAGCACATGCCTAGCTGTTAATTTGTAAATAACTATAATACCTACATTACATTGACCCCGTATGACCTACCTATATACTGTGGCAGAAATCTGTCGCTGAGGCAAAGTCAAAGCTAAAACAAGGGCTAAGAGTTAAAGGATGAATTACTAAGAGCTTTAAGCTTAGAATACTATTGTGGTCTGCTCTACATCCTGAAATACTAGAGAAACACAAACTTGCAGGAATTTATAGTGTTTGTCAAGATTTACTACTGAGCGGCTGATACCTGAGCTTTTCTATAAAGATCTCAAATTAAATTAAAACAAACTGTTATTCTCCTTTAGCCCTAAAAGTCTGTCTGAAATAAAGTCAGTCGCATTACTGCTGCTCCTTGACTTAACTATGAGAATAGTTATTATTATTATTGTTATTATTGATCCTTGCAATAATTTTATTATTTTCTATGTTTTTAATTAATTATATATTTATTTTGATCACATTTTTCTTTTTATGCAATTTTATATGACGTTTTTTTTTTTATTTCTATACTTTTGCTTTGGCTCTAAGCTTTTAATGCTTTTGTTCGTTCTGTGCCGCTTTCTATCTAGTTTTTTTGTCTTTCAGTTTCCTACTTGTTCCTTCTCTTCGCTACACATTTTCTCCATAAAACTGGACTGTTAAAGAGAACGGTTTTGATGTTGTGTTTACTAAGATTAATATGCTATTACCGGGGTTATTATGTAGAAAGGCGTTCCATTTAGGCAGCCGGGCTGTACGTTCCTCTCTAGAGAGACATTTCCTTTCTACAATTTTTACTTTGAGACCAAATACAGGAAAACAGTTAAGCCTCATTCTTGACTTTGAAGGCAAGGTGCAAGTTGATTGCATCATCTGGGCAGGAGCTACAAAAAACTAACTTGAGTAGGTGTTTCCAATAAAATGTCATTTCAATGGGGTCCTTTCTTCATTTGCTTCATTAAACTGCCCAATTCCCTGTGTGTTACCTGCAGCTGACAATGTCAGTAGGGTTAGTAAATCATTGGAAGCAGAAAGAATGAAATAAGTCTCTAGCCAAGCAAGGAATGAAGCGACACAATACAGTATATCTATGAAGACCAAGGATCATATTAATCTGTGTTGCAATTCTAAAATTTTTAATGGCAGTTTATGGAGGAGTACTGTTTCTCTCTTTGTCGAGAGTGAAAAAAGTCCTATAGGCTAGACAGTGTTCCTGGGAAAAGGGATGTGCACTTAGCTCTCTTCCAAAAGAAGGAAAGCTGTCCATGTCTAGAACTTTCAAGATGGCTAAGAAAATTTGCCAAACCAAGAGCTTAGTTCAAAGGAAAAAAGGGGATCCATCTTCAGGCAGCTGTTTAGTCCCATCTAGGTGGCAGTAGAAAGACAGATTTCTCTTTGAAGAGAGCTAATCTACATATCCATTTCCCAGGCAGCATTGTCTGGCCTGTAAGACTCCCTAAACTAGCTCGGCCATTCTTCATAAGCAGACACAGTATTCACCCAAGACCTACATCAAAACTCTCCAACCTAGACAACCAAGCATGTAGTGGTTCACAAGTTTGATTCAGCTTGAACTAGATAGAAGCTGGATTTACAGGTGAAGCCTGTCAATCATCTACAAATTCTAGCACATAAAATTAAAATCCATGAGCCACATTTGGCCGGTGTAGAACACAAGGGTGGATGGTGTTGTTCTTTCTTCTACTTAAAATGTGTGGAAGAAATAAATAACATTTGGAAAACTCTAGTGGTGAGTAAGTGGTAGTACTGAAGTTGACTAGGTCACCATCTACCTGGAGTTGGCTTTTTAGCTCATGTTCCATGACTTGGTTTGAATTCACGTTCTAAGCGTGAGAGGAAACAACTCGACGGTGGATGTGTGTGACTCAATTTAGGAAATTTTATTAATTCAATGCTGAGTTATAGCTAGGAACTGATATTTATGAGTACATCATACAAAGTTGTGGACAAGGGAGGACTCAGCGCTGTTTGAGACCCTCTGTCTGTGTCTTAGTTTTAACAGAATGTCTCAACACAGTCCATGTATCTCCATCCATGGAGACAGGGTCTTGAAAACAATATGATAATAAATCACGCTTAACTTAAAAGGTTTTTTTTTAAAGAAAAATTCTAAATCCCTCCACTCAGCGGGACTTGTGAGGAAAAGAATACTTACCTGTTCTCCACCTCTTGGTTGCAGCTCCATGTGCTGTCTTCACAACATTCCTGGTCCCTATGTGTAAACTTCCTGGGGTCAAATGTGTCACAGCAGACAATGGCTGACCTCAGCGATGACTTGTCCTCAAGTGGCACATCATTGCTGGGCCACATGCCACTTGAGGACACATCACAGCTGAGGCCAGTCATTGACTGCAGTTCCACACATGACCAGGTCCATGCAGGAAGTTTACATGTGGGGACTAGAAGTTTACTGAGGACAGGCCTGGATCCACAGAACAGAGCGGTGGGGAACAGATATACTACCCAACACAGGCTCAAATGAGTGGGGAGAGTATTTAAAAAAATAAATGGACACCCCTTTAGTTTTTTGTTATTGTCCTTTTTCTCCTTGTCGTAAGGTTTAGTGCTTCCCTGACACATATTTTAAACTTTTTTGTTTTTCACTTAAGTCAACCTGAATGGTGCGAGTGGAGTCATGGCCCACTCAACTGGAAAGAGTGAAGAAGTGAGAAGAAAGCCTCATTTAGTTGGCAAAATTTCCCTGGAAAGAATGTGGTAGAAGTGTAAATCTAATTAGACATTTTACTACCCTCCGGAGATTAGGAAATGAGGAGCTGCCCACTACTAATGGCAAAACAGTGTTGTCACCAAGGTCAGAGCAAGACCAAGCAAGTGCTTTATAATACATAGTAGAGGAAAATAAAAAAAGGAAACAGGGAGATGTGATAGTATGTAAGTGACTGAATGTTTTTACGAAGCAGTATGCGCTCAATACTCAGTGGTGGGTCATTTAATAGACTAAATTTTAGCCAAATGTGCTATTACTACTCAAATCCAATACCTGTTATATCAGGGTCTGTTGAGCAGTAGATAAGTGTCCAAGGACCACCTCGCTGATCAAACTCAAATGTGACCAGTCCCAAGCAAATGATGTGTTACAAACTTTTACAAACACTTACAGGGGTTGTCCAGTATTGGCATTCTAGCCAAGGTGGGAATAATTACAGTAAGCACCAGCCAGTGGAGGTGGAGTTCCGGAAAGGAGCTTACCATGGTTATTCCTATCTGCCCAGGAAAGGCTGAGGTGGGAATACCTCTTTAATAAGAAGAGGATCAACCTAATTAAAACATAGGGGCGGTCCTGCTGGTTAAAATGATGTCTGTCTTATGAAAATTGGTTGTGGTGTTCCATGCAAATGAGGGCTTTAGTAGATTGAGGGGTGGTGCCTAGTCCCTAGGTGCAGCACAGGTTTTCAGTGGTGGCCCTCTGGTGCACTTAAGGCCTCATTTTAATAAACAAAAAAAAAAAGATTTTTCTTTTTTTGTTTTCTCAGGAATGCCACAGCCAATCTTCACATTAAACGTTCAATAATATCTTTTTAGTCATAATATTATTATAATTTTTAATAGTACAAGTAGTAGTAATATAATGACCAGTATCAGACTGATAAGCATCGGACATACAAAAGGAAAACCTGTCCCATGGGTCATATCATCAATAAATTCTGATCTTTATGAATTAACACATATGACTTTTCCCTAATAACAGTGGCTGGATCCAAATCAGCTTCACATGGAGTTGTCTTCTGCTGGACATTTGGACCGTTAATTGAACCTGGGCCAACTGGTAACTTCTCTAGATTTCTGGTGGACCTGGTTTGACCTTAACTGATGTCATTGATATCACTCAACATAAAACTTAAGATAGCCATGCTCATTAGAGGAATGCTGACCTCACCATTTGTAGGCTGTCCTGAATCTTGTCCAATGGCAGATGTTGCGTGAGAGAGAGATTGGGCAGATAGATCTCAACATGCCCCATCCTCAAGGAAGATAGCGAAGTCTGGCAACAGTTCATTTCCCTTCCCTGTTCAGAGCACAATCCTCTAAATACAGAATACATACTTGTGTATCAGTAGGTGGGGAGGAATAGCTTGGAGCTTGGTCAACTGCTCGTATCTAATGTGAATAGGTAGCCTTGGTATTCTACTCTCAGGACAACAGGTGGACAAATAACAAAGTAACTAAACTAAGAAATGAAACCTAAAGTACCATAATGGTGGAATCATGATTAGGGCTGCACTCTAATCCTAAATGAATTTTCTTTAAAAATCTCTAGAGGAACCTCTAACAATCCTCATACACTGACTGTCAACCAAATTAGTGCTTGGCCGATTGCTCATATCTAATGTGAATGTCCAGCCTTAGTATTTTACTATCAAGACAAGAAGAGGACAAATGACAAATTGTATAATAAAAAAACATCTGTTAGCATAACCAGAGAAGACCCTTTTCCTTAAAAAATTACAGTCTAACCTGAAGAAGGAAACCTATGATGGTGGTGAAATCATGGTTAGGGCAAAACTCTAATCTTACTCAAATCTTCTTTAGCTGTGTGTCGACCAATCGAGCTCTTGGCAAACCATTCGTATGGAATGTGAATGGGCAGCTTTTTTATTGTACTATCAAAACAAGAGAAGGACAAATGACAAACCGTATAATAAAAAACATCTACTAACATAACCAGAGAAGACCATGTCCCTCAGAAGTTACAGTCTAAACTAAAGGAAGGAAGGAAACCTATCATGATGGTGACATCATGGTGTGGGCTGCACTATAGTCCTACCCGAAGTGTGTTTAGAAATCTCTAGAAGGTTCTTAAACCATAATCCTCTCTTGTCTATGGTAGAAAGTTTACTTTAGACCTCCTGTCCCCAATAAAACATATTCAAATCGGGAACCCTCACCTTCTCTGTAGCCTCTACCTCTTATTTCATCGAGCAATCTGAAAATTTGCTAGGTCACCCACAAAAGGAAGCCTTTTATTAAGAATTGTGTTTTCTTTTGCCACAGGCAGACAGACTAAATAAATAAATACCGACATAGACTTCTCGCTATTCCTCATCCACGATCATAATCCAAGAATCACAGACAATACGGGCTTTTGCAGAATGAAAGAATTTTAATAAAAACACGCCATTCGAAACCCTTGTCAGCCCCTATACTTGACTCTTATAAAGAATTTATTTCATTACTAAAAGTGCTGTTGATTTAGTGTTACTTTCAGCACTTGAATTCTTGGAGAGCTTGAATAGAAGGGCAACTTCCAAGATAAATATATTATGCAAAGTAAGGACCTTTCTTTGCCATTTACTGATAAAGTGAAAATCAATGTGTTTCCCATTTTGAGGTTCAAAGGGGGGGGGTGGTTCGGAATTGTCTTGCAATTCTCTGTTGCTCAGATGTAGGTTGTTTCAACATATGTATGGCTTATTTGACAAGCTGCCCCGAGACGAGAGCCATTTCCGAAAGCCTCCACCGAGCTGCGTACAATGACATGCGTTGTAGTAATTGATATGAAGGGATCACGAGACAAGGGCACCATAACATGTCACCCAGGAGAGATTACGGGGCCTGCTTAGGAACTTAATTATGTTTTGATTATATGGGCTGTGGAATGATATGGATGCTTATTACCTATCGCTTTACCCGTCTGTAACAAGTGGGGAAATGTTGTATAACCTTGGTCAGGAAACAGAGTCTGCCCCTGGGTTTTTGCTTGCCAAAAATGTAAAACTGAAGTACTAAACACCAACCATTCTTGGCAGACCTCGAGTGCCATTCACACGTCAATAATTGCATTCACGTCTACTGTAGTTGGCAGATGGAAGAAGTTTACTGCTCTGTAAAATAGCGCAGAATTAATTAGATTCTTATTTTTTTAGACTGAATTATTCGTGCACCTCAGCGTGACCCTATGGTGGGGCTCACTCAAGTCTGGTTATGTCTGGAGAAAGAAATAAGTGTTGACATGAACTTCACCAGCCTTAGGACAAAGAGGCACAGCGCTATAGCCCTTTGATTCAAGAGTGTAGGCTTCTAGGAAATGCCAGAACCTGTTCATGGATGGTCAGGGGAAATACTTTGAGGTTTCAAAGTTCAATGAGGACAAAGTGACATGAGTCTTAAGGATTCCTCAAACAGTTCCATCCTGCACCATATGTTGTGTTCCCTGTCGAGTGATTAGGTCAATAGTGCACATATCGTACTGGGGCTATTGACAGGTGTGATTCTGGGTTTATTTTTTGAATGTCCTTGTTGGCAGAATTCTGGTCTAAGAACTACTCTTGAACACAAGTGCCTTATCGTATCGCTTTTCCTCTTAAAGGGGTTTTCTAATCTGAGACAATTGGGACGTATCGCTAGGATATGCCCCCATTGTCTGATAGGTGTCTGATAGGTATCCTAAACGGAGCCACGAAAGTAGAGGAGGGCGAACTGTGCATGCGCAGCCACCCTCCATTCATTTCTATGGGGCCGCCGAAGATAGCCAAGCACTGGCTCATAGAAGTGAATGGGAGCTGTGGCCGGGCATGCTTGGTGCACTCCCATTCACTTCTATGGGAAGTGCGCTTGGTGGTGGCCGGACTGAAGTCCTCCGTTCTCAATATACTGTGGTGTGGGTCCAGCGGTGGGACCTGCACCTATAAGACAGTGTAAGACAATGGGGGCATCTATCTATTACATATCTATCTCCTATCTATCTATCTATCTCATATCTTTCTATCTATCTAGTATCGGACATAGCAACATTTCGTCTTTTTCAGGCAATGTAAAAGTGCATACGGCATTACTTAAATAGAAGGGCCTGAAGTAAGTTGTAACACTCACTAAGGCCTTATTCAGATGGCTGTATGAATGAGTCCACATCTGTTCCGCAATTTTGGGGAATGGGTGTGGACACATTCATTTCAATAGGACTGCAAAAGATGCGTGCAGCACACCGTGTGCTGCCCACATCCGTAGTTCATTCCGCGGCTCCGCGGTAAATATAGAGCAGACAAGAATAGGCATTTTCTATTATGGTCGCAGCCATGTACAGTCCGCAAATGGCGGAATGCACACGGACAGTATCCGTGTTTTGAAGATCAGCAAAGCACTACGATCATCTGACTGGGCCCTTAAGCAGATATCTCATATGCACATTAGACACATAAAGTTTAGCTGTATGAGGCTACATGCACACGAATGTTGTTTGATTTCGTGTTCGTTAAGTTTTTTTTTGCAGATAGGATGCAGTCCCATTCATTTCAATGGGTTTGCAAAAAATGCGGACAGCACACCGTTTGCTGTCCGCATCAGTATGTCCGTTCTGTAGCCCCACAAAAAATAGAACATGTCCTATTCTTGTCCGTTTTATGCATTGTTACAATGGATCCGCAAAAAAAAATGGATGGCATACGGATTTTGTGGATCCGCAAAACACATACGGTTGTGTGCATGTAGACTAAAGGTAAGTAATCATCAGAGTAGAAGTGCACTTACAGTAGTATCTGCAGATGATGGAACCCACAATAGGCACCCATTCTATGCTAAGACGAGCCTAATGGAGTATGTGGCGTCCAGAGGCCCCGACTGCGCATGCGCTGAACACCACACAGGACTCATATGCTCTAGGATTCTGAGCCAGGATCTGACACTGTAGGCACCAAGTAGTACAATGATGTATCCACATACATGGGCTCCTTGTGGTGATTACTTTTTGTCTTTCCATAGTAGATGTCCCCATTAGTGTTGAGTGAATCAAGGCATCGAAAGCGCAATTCGATCCGAAGTTTAGCAAAAATTTGATTCGCCATGAAGCCGAGATTCCTTGCGCTTCATGGTAACGAATCAATTTCTCCTAAAATGGTGGCTGAAAATAATAAATATTATCATGGTTGGTAGAGAGAATCTGAATCGCACCTCCTCATTCCTATACTTATGACTACTGTACGTAATTTGCAGCATTTCTATTGATAAAACATGGCTATGCAGCGCTGGTATCAATCATTTGCTGTGCACTACTAAGAGGCATTAGTATACAGTTTGATCAAAGAGCATAGGCCCACTTGCCGCGACAAGGTTGCCTCTTGTTAAGTGGGAACCTACTCTAACCATAGTGCAGTGCCGTGCGGCGACTACCGCGTCTCCACACCGCACCAGCAGGCAATGGGACCCAGTAGCCACACAGCTACCCCGCTGTACAGCGGAGCCACCTTTGCACCAGATCCCTTTGCACCAGTTCACATGCGGCGCCTGGACGGTGGCCGTCGCTGCTTCTGTGCCGTGCTGGTGGAGTGATGGGATCCGAGGCCTAGGTGGCTCTGCCTCACGGTGGGGCCGCATTGTGGCTGCTGGGTCCCATTGCCTGCTGGTGCGGTGTGGAGGCGCGGTGGTCGCCGCACGGCACTGCGCTATGGTTAGAGTAGGTTCCCACTTAACAAGAGGCAACCTTGTCGCGGTAAGTGGGCCTATGCTCTTTGATCAAACTGTATACTAATGCCTCTTAGTAGTGCACAGCAAATGATTGATACCAGCGCTGCATAGCCATGTTTTATCAATAGAAATGCTGCAAATTACGTACAGTAGTCATCAGTATAGGAATGAGGAGGTGCGATTCAGATTCTCTCTCCACATGATACAATAATAAATATTATACTCACCTCATCCACTTGCTCGCGGAGAGGCCGTCTGCTCCATCGTGATTGAAGAAAACCCGCCAAAGGACCTACGGCCGTGAAGACATCACCACATGATCACGCTGGCCACACATGATGACGTCACTGCACACACCCAGCGTGATTACATGGTGAGGTCATCACTAGTGTTGTTCGAGCACCAAAGTGCTTGGGTGCTCCAGTAGAGCACTTTGCGATGCTTGGGTGCTCTACAGAGCACCCGAGCACAATGGAAGTCAATGCGGGAACACGAGCATTAAACCAGTAGTGATGAGCGGGAGGTGGCATATTCGATTTCGCGATATTTTGCGAATATTCGAATGAATATTCGTGTTATATTCGTCGAAATCGAATATTCGTAATTATTCCAATTATCGCAAATAATATCCAAATTTTTTTTTCACGTATTGCGATTATTTATCTTGATAGTATAAGGCAACATTCCTATGCTAATTGACTATGGCTAGGCTAATATGTGTATTTTACGAAATTTCGTGATTTGCTCTAACTTCGTCTCTTAGAATATTAAGAATATTCTAAAAGACGAAGTTAGAGCAATATTACGAAATTTCGTAAAATACACATATAGATTGTAATTTAGCTAATCTAGTGCTATAATCCCTTTTTTTTCCTCTAATTTTTTTTTGCCTCTTCTGAACTTAAGTTTTGTAAAATATGTACACTATTAAAAAATATTACTATAGCAGTATATTAGCTTAAATACAATCTATGTGTATTTTACGAAATTTCGTAATATTGCTCTAACTTCGTCTTTTAGAAATTTCGTAATATTGCTCTAACTTCGTCTTTTAGAATATTCGTAATATTCTAAGAGACGAAGTTAGAGCAATATTAAGAACATTTGCAAAAGTCGAAATTGCGATGCGAGTAATGTAATACGAAATAATCGCATGAAGATTTCAACTTAGCCCTGCTATATTCCATATTAGGCTAGAATTAATGAATATGGAATATAGCAGTGTTAAGTTGAAATCTTCATGAGATTATTTCGTATTATATTACTCGCATCGCAATTTGCGAAATTTCGTAAAATACACATATAGATTAGATTGTAATTTAGCTAATATGGAATATAGCAGTAAGTTGAAAACGCCACTGACTGGAGCAGCCAGGAAGCCAGGAATCCAAAGGACAGGTAAGAACAACTTTAGAGAAGTGGGAAAGAAAAAAATATAATAATAAAAAAAAATACGAATATTCGAATTCGCGAATATATAGAACGATATTCTAAATATTCGCGAAATCTCGAAATTGCGATATTCGAGAAAAAAATTCGCAATTCGAAAATTCGCGCTCAACACTATAAACCAGGCACCCCCTGCTCTGAAGAGCTGATAGAGGGGTGTGATATACCTATAATATACCTACTAATATAGATAGTATATTATAGTACATTTGTATTGTGCGGCAGTTGTGTGCGGTTCTGCTGCGATACCTCAGCTAGATAGAGGGACAAACACTATTGGAAGAACTAATTGCAATTGGTGTTATATACCTGTTGCCCCCCAAAAAAACTGATTAAGGGGTGTGATACACCTGCTTCCACAAAATACTAATTGAGGGATGTGATACACCGGCTTCCACCAAATATTGATTAAGGGGTTTGAAATACCAGCTTCCAGCAAATACTCATTATTGGGTCCTATATACCTGTTACCACAAAATACTTATAGAGGGGTTTGATATACCGGCTTCCACCAAATAGTGATTGAGACCCGTGATACACCGGCTTCCACCAAATACTTATTAAGGGGTTTGATATACCGGCTTTCACCAAATATTGATTGAGGACTGTGATATAACTTCTTCCACAAATACTGCTCTTCTATAGGGACTTTTTCACAGGGTCATTTTGAAAATGACAGGCAGAGGATGAGGCAGGCCATTTCGCAGGGGGGTAGGGGTCGGGCAGGTGTACCAGGCCGGAGCCTAAGTGGAAAGTTGGAGAAGGTGCGTGCAATTACGTCAAAGGACGCACCAGAGTTGGTTGAGTGGCTCACTCAGCCTTCCGCTTCTGCACCCTCCTCATCCTCTGTATCTGCACCCTCCTCAGTTTCTGCTGTGTGCACCCCCAAAGACACCACCACCACCACCAACCTTAGCCTCTCTACTCGAGTGTCACGATAGGGAGTGGGGGAAACTCCCCACCGTACAATGTCACCAAGTACTAGGCCATTGGCAGGGAAAAGGGAGCTGGTCACCTCCTAAAGCTTCCCACAAATATCCCTAGTCTCCTGGCTGTATGAGCCGCCTTCAATGGTAAGAGGGCTGATACCCACGAACCTAGAAGTCTAGGAATCCCTGCATCGCCCTCAACATCGTGACAGGGCAGAGACCTCAACTAACCACTTTTCTCCAAACCAGCCAGTGAATTAACCCCACGCACACCAGACAGGGAAGCGAAACAACTAAAAGGGAAATCGCTCACACATGTTTAAACAACACATTGCCACAAGCGACTGCAGGCCGTGACCGTCCCCACGCATGCAAGCACAACACCACGTTGCCGAAGGCAACAGCATGTGTGGCCACCATGTCACGGCGCCCACCACAGGCTGTGACATCGGGTCAGAGGAATTATTTTCCCATCCATTTCCAGACATTACCGATGCGCAGCCATTCTTGGCATCGGATGAGGAAGAGGAGGCAGCGGCGGCCGCCACCCAGCGGTCTGACGACAGTACCCAGATCAGCCCAAGGAGGGTGGTACCTGCTGTTGCTGCCTGCTCTCTAATGTCAGTGGTGGTGAAGGTGACGATGATGACATGTCAATGGACGTCACGTGGGTGCCCACAAGAGAGGTAGAGGAGGGAGTTCAGAGGGAGAAATGGAGCAGCAGATAGGGAGGAGAAGAAGGAGAAGCAGACAGCACTCACAGTGCAAAGGAGGCAAAAAGCAGACTGCAAATGTGCCTGGAGCGAGCCATCCACCATGCATGGTCACATCTGGCGCTCCCCAGTGGCGGATCCAGAGCCTGGTCTCGGGGGGGGGGGGGGGGCACTTCCAGATTATTTTCTGTCGGCCGCTACAAAACAATGGTGCTAATAGAAAAGACTACACAGTATAGCGGTATACTGTATATTGTGTGGCACAGTGTAGAGGTATACTGTATATTGTGTGGCACAGTGTAGAGGTATACTGTATATTGTGTGGCACAGTGTAGCAGTATACTGTATATTAGGGCACAGTGTAGCGGTATACTGTATATTGTGTGGCACAGTGTAGCGGTATACTGTATATTAGGGCACAGTGTAGCGGTATACTGTATATTGTGTGACACAATGTAGAGGTATACTGTATATTGGGGCACAGTGTAGAGGTATACTGTATATTATGTGGCACAGTGTAGCGGTATACTGTATATTGTGTGGCACAGTGTAGAGGTATACTGTATATTGTGGGGCACAGTGTAAGTAACTGTTATTGTGGGCACAGTGTAGAGGTTACTGTATATTGTGTGGCACAGTGTAGAGGTATACTGTATATGTGTGGCACAGTGTAGAGGTATACTGTATATTGTGTGGCACAGTGTAGAGGTATACTGTATATTGTGTGGCACAGTGTAGAGGTATACTGTATATTGTGGGGCACAGGTGTAGAGGTTACGTATATTGTGGGGCACAGTGTAGCGTATACTGTATATTGGTGGCACAGTGTAGAGGTATACTGTATATTGTGGGGCACAGTGTAGAGGTATACTGTACATTGTGTGGCACAGTGTAGCGGTATACTTATATTGTGTGGCACGGTGTAGAGGTATACTGTATATTGTGGGGCACAGTGTAGCGGTATACTGTATATTGTGTGGCACAGTGTAGAGGTATACTGTATATTATGGGGCACAGTGTAGAGGTATACTGTATATTGTGTGGCACAGTGAGAGGTATACTGTATATTGTTGTGGCACAGTGTAGCGGTATACTGTATATTGTGGGGCACAGTGTAGAGGTATACTGTATATTGTGGGGCACAGTGTAGAGGTATACTGTATATTGTGTGGCACAGTGTAGAGGTATACTGTATATTGTGGGCACAGTGTAGAGGTATACTGTATATTGTGGCACAGTGTAGAGGTATACTGTATATTGTGTGGCACAGTGTAGAGGTATACTGTATATTGTGGGCACAGTGTAGAGGTATACTGTATATTGTGGGGCACAGTGTAGAGGTATACTGTATATTGTGGCACAGTGTAGAGGTATACTGTATATTGTGGGCACAGTGTAGAGGTATACTGTATATTGTGGGCACAGTGTAGGTATACTGTATATTGTGGGCACAGTGTAGAGGTATACTGTATATTGTGGCACAGTGTAGAGGTATACTGTATATTGTGGGCACAGTGTAGAGGTATACTGTATATTGTGGGCACAGTGTAGAGGTATACTGTATATTGTGGGGCACAGTGTAGAGGTATACTGTATATGTGTGGCACAGTGTAGAGGTATACTGTATATTGTGGCACAGTGTAGAGGTATACTGTATATTGTGTGGCACAGGTAGAGGTATACTGTATATTGTGTGGCACAAGTGTAGAGGTATACTGTATATTGTGTGGCACAGTGTAGAGGTATACTGTATATTGTGTGCACAGTGTAGAGGTATGACTGTATTGTGGGCACAGTGTAGAGGTATCCTGTATATTGTGTGGCACAGTGTAGCGGTATACTGTAATTGTGTGGCACAGTGTAGCGGTATACTGTATATTGTGTGGCACAGTGTAGAGGTATACTGTATATTGTGTGGCACAGTGTAGAGGTATACTGTATATTGTGTGGCACAGTGTAGAGGTATACTGTATATTGTGGGGCACAGTGTAGAGGTATACTGTATATTGTGTGGCACAGTGTAGCGGTATACTGTATATTGTGTGGCACAGTGTAGCGGTATACTGTATATTGTGGGGCACAGTGTAGAGGTATACTGTATATTGTGGGGCACAGTGTAGAGGTATACTGTATATTGTGGGGCCACAGTGTAGAGGTATACTGTATATTGTGTGGCACAGTGTAGCGGTATACTGTATATTGTGGGAACAGTGTAGAGGTATACTGTATATTAGGGCACAGTGTAGCGGTTATACTGTATATTGTGGGGCACAGTGTAGAGGTATACTGTATATTGTTGTGACACAATGTAGAGGTATACTGTATATTGGGGCACAGTGTAAGGTGGTATACTGTATATTGTGGGGCACAGTGTAGAGGTATACTGTATATTGGGGCACAGTGTAGAGGTATACTGTATATTGTGGGGCCACAGGTAGAGGTATACGTATACTGTGTGGCACAGTGTAGAGGTATACTGTATATTGTGTGGCACAGTGTAGCGGTATACTGTATATTGTGTGGCACATGTAGCGGTATACTGTATATTGTGTGGCACAGTGTAGCGGTATATGTATATTGTGTGGCACAATGTAGAGGTATACTGTATATTGTGTGGCACAGTGTAGAGGTATACTGTATATGTGTGGCACAAGTGTAGCGGTTACTGTACATTGTGTGGCACAGTGTAGCGGTATACTGTATATTGTTATATTGTGGGCACAGTGTAGAGGTATACTGTATATTGTGTGGCACAGTGTAGCGGTATACTGTATATTGTGTGGCACAGTGTAGAGGTCTACTGTATATTGTGGGGCACAGTGTAGAGGTATACTGTATATTGTGTGGCACAGTGTAGCAGGTATACTGTATATTGTGTGGACACGTGTAGCGGTATACTGTATATTGTGGGGCACAGTGTAGAGGTATACTGTATATTGTGTGGCACAGTGTAGCGGTATCTACTGATATATGTGGGCACAGTTGTAGAGGTATACTGTATATTGTGTGGCACAGTGTAGAGGTATACTGTATATTGTGGGCACAGTGTAGCGGTTATACTGTATATTGTGGGCACAGTGTAGAGGTATACTGTATATTGGGGCACAGTGTAGAGGTATACTGTATATTGTGGGGCACAGTGTAGAGGTATACTGTATATTGGGAACAGTGTAGAGGTATACTGTATATTGTGGGCACAGTGTAGAGGTATACTGTATATTGTGGGGCACAGTGTAGAGGTATACTGTATATTGTGTGACACAAGTGTAGAGGTATACTGTATATTGTGTGGCACAGTGTAGAGGTATACTGTATATTGTGGGCACAGTGTAGAGGTATACTGTATATTGTGGGGCACAGTGTAGAGGTATAACTGTATATTGGGGCACAGTGTAGAGGTATACTGTATATTGTGGGGCACAGTGTAGAGGTATACTGTATATTGTTGGCACAGTGTAGAGGTATACTGTATATTGTGTGGCACAGTGTAGAGGTATACTGTATATTGTGTGGCACAGTGTAGAGGTATACTGTATATTGTGTGGCACAGTGTAGAGGTATACTGTATATTGTGTGGCACAGTGTAGCGGTATACTGTATATTGTGTGGCACAGTGTAGAGGTATACTGTATATTGTGTGGCACAGTGTAGCGGTATACTGTATATTGTGTGGCACAGTGTAGAGGTATACTGTATATTGTGTGGCACAGTGTAGAGGTATACTGTATATGTGTGGCACAGTGTAGAGGTATACTGTATATTGTGTGGCACAGTGTAGAGGTATACTGTATATTGTGTGGCACAGTGTAGAGGTATACTGTATATTGTGTGGCACAGTGTAGAGGTATACTGTATATTGTGTGGCACAGTGTAGCGGTATACTGTATATTGTGGGGCACAGTGTAGAGGTATACTGTATATTGTGGGGCACAGTGTAGAGGTATACTGTATATTGTGTGGCACAGTGTAGCGGTATACTGTATATTGTGTGGCACAGTGTAGAGGTATACTGTATATTGTGTGGCACAGTGTAGAGGTATACTGTATTTTGTGGGGCACAGTGTAGAGGTATACTGTATATTGTGGGGCACAGTGTAGCGGTATACTGTATATTGTGGGGCACAGTGTAGAGGTATACTGTATATTGTAGGGCACAGTGTAGAGGTATACTGTATATTGTGGGGCACAGTGTAGTGGTATACTGTATATTGTGTGGGGCACAGTGTAGCGGTATACTGTATATTGTGTGGCACAGTGTAGCGGTATACTGTATATTGTGTGGCACAGTAGCAGTATACTGTATATTGTGGGGCACAGTATAGAGGTATACTGTATATTGTGGGGCACAGTGTAGCAGTATACTGTACATTGTGGGGCACAGTGTAGGCTATATGTGTATAACATAAACATATTTCACATGAACACTTACAGTTACTTGGCTTGGCCCTTGGGGATCTCGGACGCCACTTCCACACTTTGGCCGGGGGCTTGGCGGAGCTGATGTTGTGTTTTATCCTAATGAGAAAGATTTCATAATAAGGATTTGGAGGAGGGGCAGAGGGACAGCAGAGCAGGGAGAGTCTGGTGCTGCTACTAGGGGTCATACCATGGGGGAGCAATAAAGCCCACCATAATGCCCCCCCAGTAGTAATAATTCTCCTTATAATGTGACAGTGCAAAAAATACCCCCTTGTAATGCCCCCAGTTGAGCTAATGTCCCCATAGTGCCCCATAATGTGCCAGTATAAAATACCCCTATATAGTGCCCCCTGTAAATGCCTCCATAGTGCTCCTCTCCCCCCTTCCTCCTAGTGCCCCCCATAATGTACCAGTATAAAATGCCCCAGTAGATGCCCTCAGTGTCCCCCATAATTTGCAAATATAAAATACCCCTTCTTAGTGCCCCCCGTAGATGAACCCATAGTACTCCTCTCCCTCATAGTACCCACCATAATGTGTCCCAGTATAAAATTCTACTGTACAGAGTCCCCCATATAAAACACACCTTCTTTGTGGCCTCAGTAGATGCCACTATAGTGCCCCCAATAATGTGCCAGTAATAACAGCACCGCCATCATGTGCCAGTAATAACAGACCCCCATCATGTGCCAGTAATAACAGCCCCCCATCATGTGTCAGTAATTACAGCCCCCCTTGTGCCAGTAATGACAGCCCCCATTATGTGCCAGTAACGAAAGTCCCCCATTATGTGCCAGTAATGACAGCCCCCCATTATGTGCCAGTAATGACAGCCCCCCATTATGTGCCAGTAATGACAGCCCCCCGATTATGTGCCAGTAGCCAGAGACCCCCATTTTGTGCCAGTAGCCAGAGACCCCCATTATGTGCCACTTGCCAGTAGCCAGAGACCTTCATTTTGTGCCAGTAGCCAGAGACCCCCATTATGTGCCAGTAGCCAGAAACCCCCATTATGTGCCACTTGCCAGTAGCCAGAGACCCGCATTATGTGCCAGTAGCCAGAGACACCCATTATGTCCCAGTAGCCAGAAACCCCCATTATGTGCCAGTAGCCACCAATATTGTACACCCAAAAAAATAAACACTTATACTTACCTCTTGGCAGCGATGCGATGCAGGCCACTTCCGGCCTGTGTCCCACGCTGTACGGCCTCAGGCGGCGCGATGATGTCATCGTGCCACCTGCGCCGGCCTCTGATAGGCTGCCCGCCTAGTGCACACACCTCTCCCTCCCCTGCCTCAGCACAGTCATCTGTATCGCTGTCCTGAGGACGGCGAAACAGATGACTATGGAGATGAAGCGTTCATCTCCCTGTGCCCCGCCGCCACCCCCCCCCCCACTTCTGAGCAGCTCAGGGGGGGCAATTGCCCTCTTGCCCCCCCCCCCCCCCGGATCCGCCAGTGGCGCTCCCAGGGTGCCATCTGCAGCCTGTGCTGTCAGCGCATAAGTCGCGGTAAGCCCAACACTCACCTAGGGACGACCACCTTAAGAAGGCCCCTGGTCTCCCATCACCGAGCCCAGTGGGAGCAACACTGTCAGAACCGACAAAGCCACACTCCCGGTGCTCCACGTCCTGCCTCTTCTCCTCCTCTCTCCTCCCATTTGTCCTCCACCTTCCACCGCGCTGTCGTCGCGTTCATCTGGCAAATATTCGAACGTAAAAATTTTATGACACTGGATAACCCTCCTGCCCAACGGCTGACCACCGGCTTGTCGGAACTGCTAGTCTGCCAACTACTGCCATATAAACTGGTGCACTCGGAGGCCTTTAGAAAATGTTTGGCCATTGGCACACCACAATGGAAGGTCCCCGAAAGGAAATATTTCTCCCAGAAGGGCATCCTCGAGCTATACAGTATGGCCTTGTTCAGCAGCAAGTGAATGTATCTCTGGCACACAGTGTCGGTGCCAAAATACATCTGACCACAGACACATTGTCTAGCAAACATGGGCAGGGAAGGTACATAACTTTTACTGCCCACTGGGTCAACCTTCTGATGGCTATTAAGCATGTAACCCGTGGCACCCGTGTGGATTTGGTGTTACTGCCACAGATTGCATGCAGGCCTGCCTCTTCTTCTCCTACTCCTACTCCGTCTCCTCCTCGGCTGACTCCTCCTTCTCCACTTCTACCGTCTCTTCTGCTGCACCCCTTCAGCTCCCCAGAACCTATTCGACGTGCCAGGTGAGACGTTGCCATGCTGTGCTGCGGCTGTTGTGCCTGGAAGCCAAGAGCCACACAGGTCCTGCACTTCATTCAGCTCTGCGGCCACAGGCCGATCAGTGGCTTACCCCGCTCAATTTGACAGTTGGTAAAGTGGTGTGCGACAACGGTGCCAATCTGCTGAGCGCATTGAAACAAGACAAAATGACACACATGCTGTGCATGGCACACGTCCTGAACTTAGTAGTGCAGCGATTCGTTGCCAAATACCCCGGGGTCCAGGACGTCTTGTGGCAGACCAGGAAAATCTCTGGCCATTTTAGAAGATCTTACATGGTCATGACTCACCTTGCTAACGTTCAGCGGCGACACCACTTGCCCATCAGACTTCTGATTTGTGACTGCCCGACGCGCTGGAACTCCACCTTGTATATGCTCGATAGGCTGCTCCAGCAGAAATGTGCCGTTAACAACTACCTGTACAAACTCTGCAGCAGGACAGGTACTGGGGAGCTTTTTTTTTCCACCGCACCACTGGCTGCTCATGCGTGATGCATGCAGACTTCTGCAACCATTTGATGAGATCACCAAACTGGTCAGTCGCAGCCAGGGCACCATCAGTGACATCACACCTTACACCTTCTTTCTAGAGCGTGCATTGCGTTGTGTCATTGATCAAGTCGTCGAGGAGCAGGAAGATGAGGAAGTCGCAATGCTGAATAAATTTCCAGGTGGGGCTACTCCATCTGAGACAAGTCAGCAGGAGTGTGAAGAGGTGTCAGAGGAGGATGGTGGCTGGGGAGAGGAGGAGGAGCAAGAAAAGCAGGCTTTAAACTTTTCGGGGATCCCTGGTGTTGTCCGTGGCTGGGGGGAGGAGACTGAGGACGACATTCTCCTGGACGATGAGCAGGAGCCAGGCCCCTCCATCGCTTCCAATTTAGTGCAAATGGGGGCCTTCATGCTCCAGTGTTTGAAGAGGGTCCCCGTATAAAAAGCATAAAGGGCAAGGACCAGTACTGGGTGGCAATGTACTTAGACCCCCGGTACAAACACAAAATGGCAGACATGTTACCAGTAGAGTTGAGCGGACACCTGGATGTTCGGGTTCAACGAGTTCGGCCAAACATCACAAAAAAGTTTGAGTTCGGGACCTGAACTTGACCCGAACCCCAACCCAATTGAAGTCAATGGGGACCCGAACTTTTGAACACTAAAATGGTTGTAAAAATGTCATGGAAAGGGCTAGAGGGCTGCAAATGGCATCAAAATGTGGTTAAGAGCATGGCAAGTGCTCTGTAAACAAATGTGGATAGGGAAATGACTTTAAATAACATAATATACGTAAAATAAAATAAAAATAATCTTGATCTAGGAGGACGAGGTCCATATAGAGTAGGAGGTTGAGGAGGCGGTGGATGTGGCAGTGTATGTGGAAGCGGCGGTGGAGGAGGAGGTAGCCTACACTGCTTTTTGGTTTTAATTTTAATTTAAATTTTTAATTATGGTACACCCCAAAACATTGGGAAATATAACCTGTGATAATCCCCTCCAGTTGTGCTAAACACAGGTCCAGATAATACACTGGCTGCAGGGCAGGCCAGCACCTCCAAGGGGTAAAGGGCAAGCTCAGGCCATGTGCCCAATTTGGAGACCCAAAAGTTGCAGGGACTGACCCCTGTCAGTCAGTTCGTGTAGGCGTGTGCACACTTACTGCCCCACCATGTCCCTGTGATGTTCACGATCCAATTGGATATCTTCTCTATCAACTTTTGATGTTCCTTTATGCGCCTACCATGGTGATCACGGATGGCGGGGAATCAGGGTTTCAGGCCGGAGAGGGAGCCTGAGAAAAGGAGACCACATCCAAGGGAGGTCAATGGATGAAATTTAATTGTGATTGAGCGGAAATGTGCCTAGAAGCTAATAAAACTGAAGAAATTTTAGGAAATTTGGGGGCGTGCGGCAATTACCCACTCCCGACTCGGGGAGGTAGTGACGATAATTAACAATACAGGACTCTTAAGATGCACTGTTATTGGAATGATTAATAAAAAATTATAGGGAATGTCACTGTGGTATTTTTAATTTGTAATTGTTAGCCAGGAGAGGCTTTGTTGACTCTAGCTAACTTCTGCCTGATCGCACTTCCCTGTGACATCCACCATCCATTTGGATATCTTCTCTATCAACTTTTGATGTTCCTTTTTGAGCCTACCATGATTGATCATGGTTATCAGCGAATCAGGGTTCCACACTGAGAGGGAGCGTGAGAAAGAGAGACCACATCCAAGGGAGGATTAATTTTTTCAAATTTAAAATTACAGAGCGGAAATATGGGACAAAGTATTAAAGCGTAAAAGTGGGACAACTTTTTAAAGTTTAAGCATTGAATGAAAGGATGCGGCGCGCATCAATTAATGAAGAATTTCCTAAATTTTATTCCCTGTCAACTATACAGAGCAGGGGTTTCTATCCGGCAAAATATGAAAAATGTCACCTGACAATGTAACAGACGATTTTTTAAAATTTATGTTTCTGTCACCTATGTAGAGGTGCCCCCGTGACATCCACCATCCATTTGGATATCTTCTCTATCAACTTTCGATGTTCTTTTCTGAGCCTACCATGTTGATCACAGTTATCAGTAAATCAGGGTTCCACACCAGAGAGGGAGCGTGAGAAAGGGAGACCTCACCCAAGGGAGGTCAATGGCTGCAATGGGATGAAGCGGAAATGTGGGAGAAGCTATTGAGGAGCAAATGTGGGACAAATTACTGAAGCGCAAATTTGGGAAAAGTTATTGAGGCGCAAATGTGGGAGAAATTACTGAAGCGCAAATGTGGGAAAAGTTATTGAAGCGCAAATGTGGTACAACTTGTTAAAGTTTAAGCATTGAATGAAAGGAGGTGGCGCGCATCAATAAAAGAAGAATATCTTAAATTGTATTCCCTGTCACCTATGCAGAGCAGGGGTTTATTCACGTCCAAAATTGTAAAATGTCAACCCAAGAATGTAACAGAAAAATTACAGAAATGTATTAACCTGTCTACTTGTTAGAGAAGGGGTCTGTGACAGAAAAAAATTGTTTATTGTCACCCGAAAATGTAAAATAAAAATTATTGAAATTTATTAAGCTGTCAGCTAGGTAGGGGAGGGGTATATTACACCCAAAAATTTGTGAATTTCACCCAAAAATGTAACAGCCAATTTTTTTATTTTTATTTTTTACCTGTCTACTAGGTATAGCAGTGGTACATAACACCCAAAAATTTGTGAATTTCACCAGAAAATGTAACTGACAATTTTTCTTTTTTTTTTTTACCTGTCTACTAGGTATAGCAGTGGTACATCACACCCAAAAAATTTTGAATTTTACCAGAAAATTGAACTGACAAAGTAGTGAAGTTCCATGAAATAAAATACGTACAAATAAAAAATAAAAAAATTGATTTATGAGGTGGAGTTCCATATGGAGTAGGAGTTTGACGAAGCTGTGGATGTAGCCGTGTAGGTGGAAGCGGCGGTGGAGGAGGACGAGGTAGCCAACACTGTTTTTTGGTTACATTTTTTTTTTTTTAAATTAGGGTACACTCCAAAAGAGTGTGAAATATCCAAAATGCAAGCATGAGCAATTGCGCTGCAGTATAACAATGGCTGGTTAGTGTCGGTACACATGTCTATTCTGCACAAGGTATGGACAAGTCCTGTGGGATCCATGCCTGGTTCATTTTAATGAACGTGAGCTTGTCCACATTGGCTGTGGACAGGCGGTTGTGCTTGTCTGTGATGACGCCCCCTGCCTTGCTAAATACACGTTCAGAGAGTACACTGGCTGCAGGGCAGGCCAGCACCCCAAGGCGTAAAGGGCAAGCTCAGGCCATGTGCCCAATTTGGAGACCCAGAAGTTGAAGGGGGCAGACCCGTCATTCGGTAGGTGTAGGCGTGTGCACACATACTGCTCCACCATGTTGGTGAAATGCTGCCTCCTGCTAAGACGTTCCATATCAGCTGGTGGTGCTGGTTGTTGTGGCGTGCTGACAAAGCGTTTCCACATTTCGGCCATGCTAACCCTGCCTTCTGAGGTGCTAGCGGTGCCCCAGCTGCATTGGCGACCTCTTTTTCTCCCTTCGACTTGTGCTTCCACTGTGCCCCCGCTGTCAGGTGGGAAGGCCACCAGCAGCGCGTCTACCAGCGTGCGCTTGTAGTCGCGCATCTTACGATCATGCTCCAGTGATGGAATTAAGGACGGTACGTTGTCCTTGTAACGGGGATCCAGCAGCGTGGCCACCCAGTAATCAGCACAAGTTAGAATGTGGGCAACTCAGCAATCGTTGCGGACACACTGCAGCATGTAATCGCTCATGTGTGCCAGGCTGCCCAGAGGCAACGAAAAGCTGTCTTCTATGGGAGGTGTATTGTCTGTGTCCTCTGTACCCCCCCAGCCACGCACCAGTGATGGCCATGAGCTGGTCTGTGTGCCACTCTGCTGTGAACATGGTTCCTCCTCCTCCATCTCCTCCTCCTCATCCTCCACCTCGTCATCCTCCAGAACTGTGCCCTGGCTGGACAATTGTGTACCTGGCGTTTGTGGATGCAGGAACCCACCCTCGGAGCCACTTGTGAATGACTGGCCGGAAACCCTACGAAATAATCTGTCTTCCTCCTCCTCCTGTGCCACATCCTCTTCCATCATCGCCAGCAGCGTTTTGTCGAGGAGGCATAGAAGTGGGATAGTTACGCTAGAATGGCATTATCGGCACTGGCCATGTTGGTGGAGTGCTCGAAACAGTGCAACAAGGAACACCGGCAGGGGCGGATTAAGTGCCTCATAGGCCCGGGGCTGTTTCCCAAACTTGGGCCCCTTTTCTCTATTTATCAATGACCCCCCCCCCCCCCCAATTCGGTGTTCTGCCCCATATTTATAGTAAATATTTAAAGATAACTACACAACATGAAATTATTTGCAAACGTCGAACCTTTATTGAAGTTTTTATAACAATGGTAAATGGTCCTTCAAATAATATATTAAATGTTTTTTTGTTTTTTTTATTACAGGGAAAGATTTATCCAAACTAAATTAAAAGGAAAAGTGACTTGGTTACTTATAGCAAACAATCAGATTCCATCTTTCATTTCCCAAATGAGATCTGAAAAATGAAAGGTGGGATCTGATTGGTTGCTCGGGACAACCAAGTCAGTTTTCTGTACAACCAGTTTGGAAAATGTACAATAGTTCCATACTGTATACAATAGTGTCAGAGGACATACACTCTTACAGACCAAATACATTTATAACATCCCCCATAATCATGTTAAAAAAATGAACAATCTAGAATCCAAAAATATTACCAAAAATATTACAAAATCATATGTGCACTCTCCACCCTGTAACTGCCTCCAAGATTAGCACAAGTAAATGTTCCTTGTGTATAATGAGACCCCAGTATAAGGCTTTGTCTCACTTCAGTAAGTGGCATTTATCATGTAGAGAAAGTTAATACAAGGCACTTACTAATGTATTGTGATTGTCCATATTGCCTCCTTTGCTGGATGCATTTTTCCATTACATTATAACACTGCTCATTTTCATGCTTATTATGACCACCCTGCAATCCATCAAATCCATCAGTAGTAGTAATGCTAGCACGCTATAGGAAAGATTGTGCACTCATGTGGTCTCGGCCACCAGTGAGTCTGGAACTTTCTCCTATAGTGTGCAAGCACGACCACCGCTGCTGGATTATAGGGTGGTCGTACCTATGGAAACTAGCAGTGTATAATGTGATGGAAAAATTAATCAAGCCAGGAAAGGAGACAATATGGATAATCACTATACATTAGTAAGTGGCTCATGTTAACATCGTCTACGAGATAAATGCCATTAGCTGAAGTGAAAACCGCTTAAGTATAGAAAAAGCAGAGGATTATACATGTATAAGTTACAAGTTTGGATGAATATTTAACCAAAAAACGTGTAAAGCTCCTTTTGCTATATAAAAGTTATGTTTACAGTTGAGGACGAGTTGAAGAAAGCCAAGTTTTATTCCATATCTGTTGATATTTTATATCAATCCTTCATACAGCAGATTTGAACTTTACTATCTGGTGGCAGGTTATTATTTTTTTTATATAATGGATTATTCTGCACTATATAGGCCAAAAAAAATAGTACGGAGTGCTTCTTTAAATGGTATTTAAAGGGCTGATTTTAACAAAGGCTCTGGATTTGGTTTTCTGATTTACATATGCTCCATATATAAATATATTTAACTTCTCACCTTTGAAATGAATAGCTTGTGATTCTCTTGTAGGACTGCCTGCCCTCGTCTTGTCTTGTAGGCTTCTGTGAGACGTATTTCGGAGGCGATAATGATATCTGTAGAATAAGTATAACATATTCTAGCTGCATGCTAAAATTCTTAAAGGGGTTGGACACTTTCTGGCTACTGTTGATCAATGTGTTTGTGAGATCATTATATAGCACTTACTAATATAGTCCTTGTTGAAATTCTGCACCATTTTCTATATTTTATCAAGTATGCTTCCTTATTTCCATAGAGATCCTGTCCATAAAATAGCAGCTGATGGTCCTGTGACCAGGGAAATCACCTCCATTTGATGGCTCATCCATTCAAACACACTGCACCTGTACTAAAATCCAAACAGAACAAGTACAGATG
The DNA here is from genome assembly GCF_014858855.1 of Bufo gargarizans. Taxonomy (NCBI): domain Eukaryota; kingdom Metazoa; phylum Chordata; class Amphibia; order Anura; family Bufonidae; genus Bufo; species Bufo gargarizans. Next base: position 181,804 of record NW_025334405.1, read on the forward strand.
GCAGATGCAGTGTCTTTGAATAGAGGAGACATCACATCGAGGTGATTTGCCTGGTCACATGACCCTCCATCAGCGGCCATCTTATGGACAGGATCTCTGTGTGGACAGCACAAGAGACTTTGTAAACAGGGCGCATACCTTATGAAATATAGAAAATGGTGCAGAATTTCACCAAGGACTATTAGTAAGTGTCATATCATTCAGAAACACATTGGTCAACAATTACCAGAAAGTGGCCAACCCCTTTAAAGGGAATTTCTCACCAGCGACCTGCCTACCAAACAGTTTGCATAGACACAGCTTCTTACCGTCGAAATGAATGGCTTGTGATCCTCTTGTAGGACTGCCTGCCGTTGTCTTGTAGGACCGCCTGCTCTTGTGTTCTTTGCTCCTGTGAGATGCTGGATTTCACAGGAGGTAATGATAGTGGAATAAGCAGATCTGTAATATAAATATAACATGATGGTGGATTAGTAATCTCTATATTTGAGGAGGAACCACTCTGGAGCTTTGGCTCGGTTCTGACTGAAATGGCGACTGCTGGCCAATGTCTCTGTGCCACTGCTCTTTCTCTCTCCTCACAGGTGCCCAGTAGTGTTGAGCGAACTTCTGTTTTCAAGCTCGGTATATAAGGTATGGGTTATCTAAGAATTCCGTTATGGATTCTGCAAACAGGAACCATAACTTAGGGTCCGTGGTAGCGGAATATCCATAACGGAATTCTTAGATAACCCAAACTTTATACGCCAAACTTGAAAACAGAAGTTCGCTCATCCCTAGTGCCCAGCACACCAAGTGTTTGAACATCAAAATGGTGGATTCCTATTGATCCTTCTCCTCACACGTGCCCAGACCAGCACACCAAGTGTTTGAACATCAAAATGGTGGATTATTAATCCCTGTATCATACAGGGATTAATAATTCATCATTTTGATGGTCAAAAACTTGGTGTGCTGGGCTAGGCACCTGTAAAGAGAAAGATCAATTGTAATCCACCATTTTAATATCAAACACTTGGTGTAATAATCCATAATTTTTATAGTCAAACACACTTTGTGATGGGCAGTGGAACCTGTGGTGAAAAAAGAGGCAGAGCAGAGGCCAGACAGCAGCGGCCATTTCAGTCAGATTAGAGGCAGAGCCAAAGCTGCAGAGTGGCTGTAGCCTGTAATCTGACTAAAATGGCCACTGCTGCTCTGCCTCTCACTCACAGACACAGGCAGCCCACAGTCCCACTGCCCTGCTGCCCAGGTCATTACCATTCATTAAAATGTACTAGCTTTGGCTGCTGCTGCGCCTGCCCACTGGAATGCTGGAAGTTAACTCCGACGAAGCAGGTCCTCCTTGCTGCTTTCTCTCAGACAGTGGTGGCACTGAGAAGACTGGGGGCGGGAACATCGGTGGTGGGAATAAAGCACTGCAGCGTGCCTTCTGTGACGGAGGAGGCGGAGCTACAGTAAGTGACTGACTGAGTCACGTGCCCCCCTCCTCTCATCAGCACTCTGTCTTCCGCCGAATCCGTCCTGCTTCATTTTTACAGCCTTCGGCGCTGACAGGGGCGGGATCAAGCAAGCCGGCCGGCTGTCACTGTCTGCACTGCAGCAGGCAGCGCTGGCTGTGCGTCGCTACTGCAGATATATTTTAGTAAGTTGGAGTCTGGTGGTGGCGCAAAATGGGGCGTTTAGGATGGCAAATTGGCGATGGGCCCTTCACTCACCCTGGGCCCGGGGCTGCCGACCCAAACGCCCCAATTATAATCCGCCACTGAACACCGGTCTCGCATGGAGGCCCAGTCATTGGTGGTGAAGTGGTGCTGTTCTGCCGAGCGACTCACCCGTGTGTGCTGCAGCTAAAACTCCACTATCGCCTGCTGCTGCTCGCACAGTCTGGCCAGCATGTGCAAGGTGGAGTTCCAACTTGTGGGCACGTCGCATATGAGGCGGTGATCGGGAAGTCCGAAGTTACGCTGCAGCACTAACAGGTGAGCAGCAGCAGGATGAAAACGCCGAAAGCGCTCACAGACGGCCCTCACTTTATGCAGCAGCTCTGACATATCGGGGTAATTTTTAAGGAATCTCTGCACCACTAAATTCAGCACATGCGCCAGGCAAGAGATGTGCGTCAAACCGGCTAGTCCCATAGCTGCTACGAGATTTCTCCTATTATCGCACACCACCAGGCCGGGCTTGAGACTCACTGGCACCAACCACTCCTCGGTCTGTTGTTCAGGGCCCGTTCACAGCTCCTGCGCGATGTGGGGTTTGTCCCCCAAACAGATAAGTTTTAAAACTGGCTGCTGTCGTTTACCCCTGGCTGTGCTGAAGTTGGTGGTAATGGTGTTACGCTGACTGGATGAGGAGCCGGTAGAGGATGAGGAAGCGGAGTAGGAGGAGGAAGCAACAGGAGGCAAACTGAAGCGCCCTGCAAACCTCGGTGGTGGAAGGACATGCGCCAAACTGCTATTCGCCTCAGGCCCAGCCACTACTGCATTTACCCAGTGTGCTGTTTTGGAGATATAACGTCCCTGACCATGCTTACTGGTCCACATATCCGTACTGAGGTGCACCTTGCCACAGATGGCGTTGCGCAGTGCACACCGGATTTTGTCCCCTACTTGGTTGTGCAGGGAAGGGATGGCTCGCCTGGAAAAGTAGTGGCGGCTGGGCACAACGTGCTGTGGGACAGCCACCGCCATAAGACCTTTAAAACTATGCGTCTCCACCAGACGGAATTACAGCATTTTTTAAAAGCCAGTAATTTAGAAATACTGGCATTCAGGGCTAGGGATCGCGGGTGGGTAGGGGGGTACTTCCTCTCCAGTGTTTGGGAGATGGAGAGCTGAACGCTTCCGTGGGACATTGTGGAGATGCTTGGTGACCCAGGCGGTGGTGTCACTCCAGAGGTGGATGAAGAGGCCGAGACTACAGCAGAAGAGGAAGCAGGAGGAGCCAGAGACCTTTCTTGGTTTTTGAGGTGTCTACTCCACTGCAGCTCGTACTTTGCACTTAAATGCCTGGTCATGCAGGTTGTGCTCAGGTGGAGAAAGTTTATGCCTCGCTTTCGGCTCTGATTGCACAGTGTGCAAACCACTAGTGTCTTGTCCTCAGCACATTGTCTGAAGAAGTGCCACGCCAGGGAATTCCTTGGAGCTGGCTTTGGTGTACTCGGTCCCTTTCTGCGGTGGGCAGTAGCAGGCGTACTGTCTAGGGGACGGCCGCTCCGGTTTTGCACCCTGCTCCCTCTTCTGCTGTGCTGGTGGCTCTGTGCGACCACCGCCTCTTCCTCCGAACTACATAGGTCACTCGCATGACCTTGATTCCATGTGGGGTCGAGGACCTCATTGTCCTCCACATCATCTTCCACCCAGTCTTCAACCCTGCCCTCCTTGATTTTTCAGCAGGAGACTGGGTGAGAGACAATGTGAAGGAACTGGAGGCACTGTTAGCAACCCAATCTACTATCACCTGTACTTTTTCTGGCCTCACCATTCATAGAACCGCATTAGGCCCGACCAAATACCGCTGCAGGTTCTGTCGCCTTTTCACACCTGAAGAAGGGGTTTCACTTGAGTGTGTAGCTGGGACAGATCGACCACGTCCTCTCCCTGCAACAGGAACTCCACCAGAAGCACCACGACCTGGGCCACGTCCCTTTTTTGACGCTCTCCTCAAATTTAGGATCTTGCCCTAAATGGGTGTTTAACCCCTTAAGGACATAGGACGTACCGGTACGCCCTATTTCCCGAGTCCTTAAGGACCAAGGACGTACCGGTACGTCCTGACTTTAAAATCGGCATTCCGGCGCCGCAGGGGTTAATTTGAACAGGATGCCGGCTGAAATCATTCAGCCGGCATCCTGTTAAAACGCCAGGGGGGGTCATGTGACCCCCCCGTGTCGGCGATCGCAGCAAACCGCAGGTCAATTCAGACCTGCGGTTTGCTGCGCTTTTTGCAGTTTCTGATCCCCGCGGTCCCTGACCGCGGGGATCAGAAACTTTAGAGTGCCTAAAATCAATATAGTACACCCCCCCCTGCACCCCTGCATGAGTTGATGGCGGCGGGTGGTGCAGGGGGGGTGTCGCAGGCGGTGGGGGGCGGTGCGGGAGGCGGGCGGTGCGGCAGGCGGGATCGCGATCCCCCGCCCGCCTCCTATTGCGTAATCGTTGGTGTACAGTGGGTATACCAGGGTGCCAGCACATTGCTGGCACCCTGGTATAAACGGCTGACATCGTTGATGCGATGTCAGCCGTTTAACCCTTTCCATACAGCGGTCCGTACGGACCGCTGTATGGAAAAGGTTAACAGTAAGAGGGAGCTCCCTCCCTCTCCCATCGGGGGGCTGCTGTGCCTTTGCAGCCCCCCGATGGAGAGGGAGAGAGCCCCCAGAGAGCCCCCCGAAGCCCCGTCCTCACCCTTCCCCGTCTGCGAAGTTCTGACCATAACTGAGCAGACGGGGAAGGTTCCCATGGCAACAGGACGCCTGCTCAGGCGTCCTGCTGTCCATGGTGCTGAACAGATCTGTGCTGAAAGCATAGATCTGTTCAGTGTAAGTAAAATACAGTGCAGAAACCTATATAGAGTACAGTACTGTATTTTACAGACATCAGACCCACTGGATCTTCAAGAACCAAGTGGGTCTGGGTCAAAAAATAAAAAGAATAAGTGAAAAAAGTTAAGATAAAAAAAAAAACATTTATCACTGAATAAAAATTAAAAAAATAAAATAAACTACACATATTAGGTATCGCCGTGTCCGTAACGACCTGATCTATAAAACGGCCATGTTACTTTCCCTGCACAGTGAACGCCATAAAAATAAAAAAATAAAAACTATGAGAAAATTGAAATTTTGCCCACCTTACTTCCCAAAAAAGGTAATAAAAGTGATCAAAAAAGTCGCATGTACGCCAAAATAGTACCAATCAAACCGTCATCTCATCCCGCAAAAAATGAGACCCTACTCAAGATAATCGCCCAAAAACTGAAAAAACTATGGCTCTTAGACTATGGAAACACTAAAACATCATTTTTTTTGTTTCAAAAATAAAATCATTGTGTAAAACCTACATAAATAAAATAAAGTATACATATTAGGTATTGCCGCGTCCGTATCGACCGGCTCTATATAAATATCACATGACCTAACCCCTCAGATGACCACCGTAAAAAAAAAAAAAAAAAAAACGGTGTAAAAAAAGCTATTTTTTGCCATCTTACGTCACAAAAAGTGTAATAGCAAGCGATCAAAAAGTCATATGCACCCCAAAATAGTGCCAATCAAACTGTCATCTCATCCCGCAAAAAATTAGACCCTACTCAAGATAATCGCCCAAAAACTGAAAAAACTATGGCTCTCAGACTATGGAGACACTAAACAATTTTTGGGTTTTAAAAATGAAGTTATTGTATAAAACTTACATAAATAAATAAAAATTGTATACATATTCGGTATCGCCGCGTCCGTGACAACCTGCTCTATAAAATTACCACGTGATCTAACCTGTCAGATGAATGTTGTAAATAACAAAAAAAAAAACGTGCCAAAAAAGCTATTTCTTGTTACCTTGCCGCACGAAAAGTGTAATATAGAGCAACCAAAAATCATATCTACCCTGAACTAGTACCAACAATACTGCCATCCTATCCCATACTTTCTAAAATGGGGTCACTTTTTTGGAGTTTCTACTCTAGGGGTGCATCAGGGGGGCTTCAAATGGGACATGGTGTCAAAAAACCAGTCCAGCAAAATCTGCCTTCCAAAAACCATGTGGCATTCCTTTCCTTCTGCGCCCTGCCGTGTGCCCGTACAGTAGGGTACGACCACATATGAGGTGTTTCTGTAAACTACAGAATCAGGGCCATAAATAATGAGTTTTGTTTGGCTGTTAACCCTTGCTTTGTAACTGGAAAAAAAATATTAAAATGGAAAATCTGCCAAAAAAGTTAAATTTTGAAATTGTATCTCTATTTTCCATTAAATCTTGTGCAACACCTAAAGGGTTAACAAAGTTTGTAAAATCAGTTTTGAATACCTTGAGGGGTGTAGTTTCTTAGATGGGGTCACTTTTATGGAGTTTCTACTCTAGGGGTGCATCAGGGGGGCTTCAAATGGGACATGGTGTCAAAAAACCAGTCCAGCAAAATCTGCCTTCCAAAAACCATGTGGCATTCCTTTCCTTCTGCGCCCTGCCGTTTGCCCGTACAGCGGTCTACAACCACATATGAGGTGTTTCTGTAAACTACAGAATCAGGGCCATAAATAATGAGTTTTGTTTGGCTGTTAACCCTTGCTTTGTAACTGGAAAAAAAATATTAAAATGGAAAATCTGCCAAAAAAGTGAAATTTTGAAATTGTATCTCTATTTTCCATTAAATCTTGTGCAACACCTAAAGGGTTAACAAAGTTTGTAAAATCAGTTTTGAATACCTTGAGGGGTGTAGTTTCTTAGATGGGGTCACTTTTATGGAGTTTCTACTCTAGGGGTGCATCAGGGGGGCTTCAAATGGGACATGGTGTCAAAAAAACTGTCCAGCAAAATCTGGCTTCCAAAAACCATACGGCGCACCTTTCACTCTACGCCCCGCTGTGTGGCCGTACAGTAGTTTATGGCCACATATGGGGTGTTTCTGTAAACGGCAGAGTCAGGGCAATAAAGATACAGTCTTGTTTGGCTGTTAACCCTTGCTTTGTTAGTGGAAAAAATGGGTTAAAATTGAAAATTAGGCAAAAAAAAGAAATTCTCAAATTTCATCCCCATTTGCCAATAACTCTTGTGCAACACCTAAAGGGTTAACGAAGTTTGTAAAATCAGTTTTGAATACCTTGAGGGGTGTAGTTTCTTAGATGGGGTCACTTTTATGGAGTTTCTACTCTAGGGGTGCATCAGGGGGCTTCAAATGGGACATGGTGTCAAAAAAAACTGTCCAGCAAAATCTGGCTTCCAAAAACCATACGGCGCACCTTTCACTCTACGCCCCGCTGTGTGGCCGTACAGTAGTTTACGGCCACATATGGGGTGTTTCTGTAAACGGCAGAGTCAGGGCAATAAAGATACAGTCTTGTTTGGCTGTTAACCCTTGCTTTGTTAGTGGAAAAAATGGGTTAAAATGGAAAATTAGGCAAAAAAATGAAATTCTCAAATTTCATCCCCATTTGCCAATAACTCTTGTGCAACACCTAAAGGGTTAACGGAGTTTGTAAAATCAGTTTTGAATACCTTGAGGGGTGTAGTTTATAGAATGGGGTCATTTTTGGGCGGTTTCTATTATGTAAGCCTCGCAAAGTGACTTCAGAGCTGTAGTGGTCCCTAAAAATTGGGTTTTTGTAAATTTCTGAAAAATTTCAAGATTTGCTTCTAAACTTCTAAGCCTTGTAACATCCCCAAAAAATAAAATATCATTCCCAAAATAATTCAAACATGAAGTAGACATATGGGGAATGTTAAGTCATCACAATTTTTGGGGGTATTACTATGTATTACAGAAGTAGAGAAACTGAAACTTTGAAATTTGCAAATTTTTCCAAATTTTTGGTAAATTAGGTATTTTATTATGCAAAAATTTTTATTTTTTTGACTTTATTTTACCAGTGTCATGAAGTACAATATGTGACGAAAAAACAATCTCAGAATGGCCTGTATAAGTAAAAGCGTTTTAAAGTTATCAGCACTTAAAGTGACACTGGTCAGATTTGCAAAAAATGGCCTGGTCCTTAAGGTGAAAATGAGCCTGGTCCTTAAGGGGTTAATTAATAGCAGAATAGAACGACAGTATTAATCACCCAAAAATGAAACTGACTTTCGTATATATGAAAATCCAAAAGACTTTATTATAAATATATATAAACAATACATACATGCATGATAAAAGAAGGCAGCACAAGGCAGGACACACAGATGAGGAGCAGGAACCGGTGAAACTGGCAAAACGGCGTTGGGTCAGGAGTCGGCCGAGAGATCTTTGCACCACTCAGGGTATGTTTAATCTTGTCCTTGTACTTTAACCTCAATCTCTACAATTGCCTCCTTTGCACTTTGTTTGGGGCTGTTGCTGAGGTTTTGAGGTATGCTTTTTTAGCTAGCATTCTCTTTTCCCTGTTGTTATTTTCGTGCACTGATCTCCCGGCCTCTCCTTGGATCCTGCTCCTCATCTGTGTGTCCTGCCTTGTGCTGCCTTCTTTTATCATGCATGTATGTATTGTTTATATATATTTATAATAAAGTCTTTTGGATTTTCATATATACGAAAGTCAGTTTCATTTTTTGGTGATTATTATGACTCCTTGGGGGTCAGTTTTTTCGATTTATTTGATATTTATTCTGCCCGGTTAATATTGGTTGACCAGAACGACAGTATGTAAAATGTCTGTGAAGGTTCTCATTTATCCAGGTCATGGTATATCTGTAAATAATAAATCAAGGCATCTGGACTTACTGTAGATTTCTTGAAAACGTTTCACTCGTTCTTCCAACGAGCTTTCTCAATTCTGAGTGACTGTACAAGACTTCTCTGGGATTAAATGTGTAACTGAATCAACATCTGGTAATTATACCCAGCATGGGGTCAGAGGTCATTATACCCAGCATGGGGTCAAAGGTGTTGATTCCATTATCCTAATTGGAGTCAGTAGGTGATAATGACCTCCCAGAAAAAGGTGTCAAGACAGCATTGTATGTGGCAGACAGTAGATGTCTAACCCGCCCGCCTCTATTCAAGCTTGGCTTCTCCATTTTTACGTAGATGGCCTCCTTCACACCACGTTTGTACCAATCGGCCTCCTTATCCAAAACACGTACTTGATTGTCTTCAAAGGTGTGACCTGTTTCTTTTAGATGTAGGTACATGGCTGAATCTTGACCAGAGGTTTTGGTTCTTCTATGCTGAGTCATACGCTGATATAGTTGTTGTTTCATCGATACAGTTCTGAGCATTCCTCATTGCACTGGACTGCGTACACAATGTAATGTTGTCCATCTTGTGTTTAGGCGTTGGGTCTTTTGGGTGAACCAGTTGTTGCCTCAGTGTTTTGCTGGGTTTAAAGCAGGGATGTGATGTTTATTAAAAATCCTTTTTAGTTTCTCAGACACCCCAGCTACATATGGGATAACCATATTCTTGCGTCTGTCATGCTTGTCGCCATCACTGGTAGTCTTGGTGCTCTTTCTTCTCCTTCCTTCTGTTTTGACAAAGGCCCAATCTGGATACCCACAAGTTTTAAGTGCCCCTCTGAGGTGTTTGAATTCCTTCTCCTTGGCCTCTGTGCTGGTGGGGATTTTCTCTGCCTGGTGGTGCAGAGTCTGGATGACTCCCAGTTTGTGGTCTAGAGGATGGTGGGAATCAAATAGCAGGTACTGGTCTGTGTGTGTTGGTTTTCGATAGACCTTTATTCCCAGGTCTACCACATACCATTGTCTGCCACATACAATGCCGTCTTTTTCTTGGAGGTCATTATCACCTACTGACTCCAATTAGGATAATAGAATCAACACCTTTGACCCCATGCTGGATATAATGACCTCTGACCCCATGCTGGGTATAATTACCAGATGTTAATTCAGTTAGATATTTAATCCCAGAAAATTATTGTATAGTCACTCAGAATTGAGAAAGCTCGTTGGAAGAACGAGTGAAACGTTTTCAAGAAATCTACAGTAAGTCCAGTTGCCTTGATTTATTATTTACAGATATGACAGTATGTAAAGGTTGTATTTCACACGCACAGATGCAAACTAGGCCGCAAATTAAAGTTTTTTGCCCAAAAAGGGTGTTTTATTAATAGAAGAATATAACCACAGTATCTAAAGTGTGTATCTCACAGGTACAGATCCAGACTAGGCCGCAATTAAACGTTTTTGCACAAAATGGCTGTTTTGCAAATACAGTCATGATCAAAAGTTTAAGACCACTTGAAAAATGGCAAAATAATTATATTTAGCATGGCTGGATCTTAACAAGTAGAGCTTCAACATGCAACAAGAAGAAATGGAAGTGAGACAAAACATTTTTTGAGCATTCAATTTAATGAAAACAACGAATAAACTGAAACAGGCTGTTTTTTAGCTGATCAAAAGTTTAGGACCACACCTCCAAAAAAAAACTAAACCCCCCCAAAACAGAAATCCAACTTCCAAACGTGAACTCAGTAATGAGTAGCTCTGCCGTTATTGTTTATCACTTCAAAAATTTGTTTCGCCATGCTTGATGCAAGCGTTTCCATGAGGTGAGTGGGAACATTTCTCCAAGTGGTGAAGACGGCCGCACGAAGTCCATCTACTGTCTGGAACTGTTGTCCATTTTTTTAAACTTCCCTTGCCATCCATCCCCAAAGGTTCTCAATTGGATTTAGATCAGGGGAACACGCAGGATGGGCCAAAAGAGTGATGTTATTCTCCTGGAAGAAGTCCCTTGTCCTGCGGGCATTGTGTCCTGTAGCGTTGTCCTGTTACCACACAGACGAGGGCCCTCGGTCATGAGGAATGCTCTCTGCAACATCTGGATATAGCCAGCGGCTGTTTGACGTCCCTGCACTTTCTGAAGCTCCATTGTTCCACTGAAGGAAAAAGCGCCCCAGACCATTATGGTAGAAAACATCTCAGATGGGATCTGCTTGTCATGCCAGTAACGTTGGAAACCATCAGGACCATCAAGGTTACATTTTTTCTCATCAGAGAATAAAACTTTCTTCCACCTTTGAATGTCCCATGTTTGGTGCTCTCTTGCAAAGTCCAAACGAGCAGTTCTGTGGCGTTCAAGGAGATGAGGTCTTTGAAGACGTTTTTTGTTTTTGAAGCCCTTCAGTCTCAGATGCAGTCTGATGGTAGTCAGCACCAGTTAGGGCCTTAATTTGGGTCGAGGATCGTCCAGTGTCTTGACGGACAGCCAATTGGACCCTCCGGCTCAGTGCTGATGAAATTTTTTGGGGTCTTCCACTTGACTTTTTTGTTCCATAACCTTCCGGATCATTTAAGGAATTCCAAATGTCTTACTGCGTCCCACCTCAGCAGCGATGGCGCGCTGTGAGAGACCCTGCTTATGCAGTTTAATAACCCGACCACGTTCAAAAAGGGAGAGTTTTTTTGCCTTTGCCATCACAACGTGTTACTACCTGACAGAAAATGACAATGAATCCACATCTTTGCACAGATTTGGCCTTTTAAAGGCATGTGGTCCTAAACTTTTGATCAGCTCAAAAACAGCCTGTTTCAGTTTATTTGTTGTTTTCATTAAATTGAATGCTCAAAAAATGTTTTGTCTCACTCCCATTTCTTCTTGTTGCATGTTGAAGCTCTACTTGGAACCTTGTTAAGATCCAGCCATGCTAAATAGGATTTTTTTTGCCATTTTTCAAGTGGTCTTAAACTTTATATCAGGACTGTATCTGAATGGAACCACAGTATCTAAAGGGTGTATCTCACAATGACATATGCAGCAAAGGCTGCAAAATTAAGTTTTTGTCCCAAAATGGGTGTTTATTTAACTGAATATGAGAGCAGTTTATAACCCTTGAATTTCACATGTTAGGATGCAGCAAGGGCTGTAAAATTGTGTATTTTGCCCAAAAAGGTGTTTTACTACTAGAAGAATATAACCACAGTATCTAAAGTGTGTATCTCACAGGTACTGAACCAGACTAGGCCGGAATTAAAGGTTTTTGCCCAAAATGGCTGTTTTTCAAATAACTGAATAGAACCACAGTATGTAATAGTTGTATCTTACACGTCCTGATCCAGACTAGGCCGCAATTAAAGTTTTTTGCCCAAAATGGCTGTTTTTCAAATTATTGAATAGAACCACAGTATCTGAAGGGTGTATCTCACAATGACACATACAGCAAAGGCTGCTAAATTATTATTTTATGCCCAAAACGTGTGTTTCTTTAATAACTGAATATGACAGCAGTATATAACCCTTGAATTTCACACGTGCTGATGCTGCAAGGCCTGTAAATTGTGTATTTTGCCAAAAAAGGGTGTTTTTAAAAACCTAGAAAATTATGGCTGTATTTTTAGCTTAAATTGCACACTGACTAATCCAGATGTTGGATATTGCCAAAAAAGTGTGTTTTTTTACTAACAGAATATGAAAGCTGTATATAACGTTTGAATTTCACACGTGCAGATGCAGCTAGGGCTGCAAAATAGTGTATTTTGCACAAAAAGTGTGTTTTAAAAAACCCAGAAAATTATGCCTGTATTTCTAGCTTAAATTGCACACTAACTAATCCTGCAAATGCACCAGATGTTGTATATTGCCCGAAAAGTTTTTTTTTTACAACCAGATTATTAGTGCAGTATTCCAAGATTGGATTTTAATGTCACAAAAGCTCAGATGCAGTGCTGATGCGCTGAGCTTGCATAAAATGGCCGCCGCCGCCCACCTAACTAACAGACAGATAAAAGTGTTTTTTTTCAGTCACTGGGCTCAGGGCAGGGTAAAAAGTTTGCTCCCTGCACCCACACAACTAAATGTATGTAGATCGCTGAGTTAGATTCACGTTCTGATCACAGATTCTCTCCTATTCTCTCCATGAAATCACCAGTAGCATCCTCTCCCTACACTAGTAACAGCAGAGTGACGTGCAGCGCTACGTGAGTCCAGCTTATATAGAGGCTCGGTCACATGCTGCACTGGCCAATCACAGCCATGCCATTAGTAGGCATGGCTGTGATGGCTTCTAAGGTCATACAGCTAAACGCTTGTTGATTGGCTGCTCTGCAGCCTTTCAAAAAGCGCTAAGACATCGCCGAACAACAAACTCGAACCCGAACTTTTACTGAAATATTCGGGTTCGGGGTCCAAAAATCCTAAAGTTACAGTTCGGGTTCGCTCAACCCTAGTAAGGACCCGTTGGCATTGTTTTAATTAGAATTAAGCGAACCCTGCGGGTTCATACTGAACTTTAGGTTTTTCGGCACCCGGACCCGAACATTTACGTAAAAGTTCGGGTTCGGTGTTCGGCGATTTTTAGGGCGCTTTTTGCAGCAGCCAATCAACAAGCGTCATACTACTTGCCCCAAGAGGCCATCACAGCCATGCCTACTATTGGAATGGCTGTGATTGGCCAGTGCACCATGTGACACAGCCTCTATTTAAGCTTGAGTCACGTAGCGCCGCACGTCACTCTGCTCTGATCAGTGTAGGGAGAGGCTGCAGCTGCTGTGAGGGAGAGATCAGGGAGGAATCTTATCAAGAACTGCTTCTTTACTCAGCAATCTACAGCAAATGTGTTTTGTGGGTGCAGTGCACAATTGTTTTAAGCCTGCCCTGAGCCAACTACTGCTGAAAATGAACTTTTTTTTTCCTTCAGTTAGTCAATACATAATCGGCAGCCATTTTATGCAACGATAGTGCACCAGCAGAGGCTATCTGCATGTCTGCAAGTCCAGAAATACTGCTTTGAGACACTGGAGTTAAAAAAAAACTTGTTTCATATAGTGCACATCTAGGATTACCGCTGCATAAGTGACTGTGAAATTTAAGGCCAGAAAAACGGCTTTCTCATACTGGGGCATACTGGGGCGAAAAAATAAACATGTGTTTCATATAGTGCACATCTAGGATTATAGGTGCATAAGTGAGTGTGACATTTAGGCCAGAAATACAGCTTTGTGCTTACTGGGGTGAAAAAACCTCTGATATACTGCACATCTGGGATTAGATGTGCATAAGTGACTGTGAAATTTAGGCCACAAATACAGCTTTTTGCTTACTGGGGTGAAAAAAGCATCTGTTTCATATAGTGCACATCTAGGATTATAGGTGTGTAAGAGGCAGCCCTGATCATCCAGCAACATTTCCAGCACATATATATATAGCAGACTGTCATGTTTCCCTCCAGCCACCAGAGGCCACTGTGGCTGAGTAGGACAGTGAGAGGAGTTGTTTCCAGAGGACAAGGAGTTAAGTGTTTTTCCGGGCTGAGCAGAGAGCCTGGGCTGAAGGTGTCTGAGTACACAGGAAGAAGGACGCTGTGCACTGAGAGGGAGATCCACAGGGAAGATTAGAGCGATTTCTCCCTGCCTGCTGTGACACAGTATCTGTCTGCTGTCTGCTGTAGTGTGAGGCACTTACCAGAGGAACTGTGAGTGAATTCCAGGCCCTGCCTGATTACACGTCCAGAGCTGCTGATTATCTCTAACCAGAGTTACAGAGACTACAAAGAGAGGCCAGAGCTGAGCCGCGCTGAAGCAAGCAAGCAAGCAAGCAACCAGAACGGGACCCAGACTGTACCTGCCTGCATGTGCGGACACCGAACTGTGAGTGCACTGATGCTAACCTGAGCTAGGACATAGTGGAATAGGATTTAGTTTAGTGCACCGTAGAGGTGCACCCCGGGTAGCGGGGACAGATAGGACTACCTAGAAGAGAGTAGCCTGCTATTGTCTGTACTTGTGTTTGTGATTCATTTGTGTTCTTTATGCAAATTTCCATTATCTTTATTGTGAATTCTCAAGCTGTTCATATTGTAAATCTGCTTCTCCGGCAGTTAGAGTTCTCTTTTAATAAAGCCGGTTTCTACTTCAGCCTCCTTGTCTGCTGCACTGTACTTGAGTCCTGCTCTACGGTCTCTTCCTCTGCTGACCGTTACAAGTGGCGCTGCGAGCAGGGTACAGTTACAGAGATGGAGGCGGCTGAAGGCAATGTGCATGATGTTAATGTGAGTACCTCAGGCAATGGTGGAACCCTTGCAAGGGCCCTTCCTATTGGCACGTTGTTCAACTTGCTACCCAAATTTGATGGCCAGAACATGACACTGTCAGACTGGGTGACAAGGTTACAGAGTGCTGTTAGGATTTACAATGTCAGCCCAGAACTACAGGTAGAAATTGCTTTGGCCGCTCTCGAGGGTGAGCCCCGAAGAAATGTTCTCCTACAACCAGAAGCCACGCGCAATACATTGCAAGAGATGGTGAGATTCCTGGAAGAAATATATGGGGAAACAGCCAGTGCAGGGCACCTCCGGGCGAAGTTTTTTTTACCGGATTCAGCGGGAAGACGAAGGTGTCTCTCAGTACGCTACAGCCCTACAGGAAGTGTTGGCCGAGGTACAAAAAAAAGAGGCAGATGGGGTTACTGGCATGGGACCCATAGACCGGATACTGCGGGAACAATTTATTCTGGGGCTCTACAGAAATCCCCTGAAACAGGCTCTGCGGGAACGAGTCAGAGTAGACCCTACCCTAACCTTTCGACAAATTTTGGCAGAGGCCGTGACGCGAAACAAAGAAGACGGCTATGCTTCTGGAGTAATACGGACCCAGACCGTTACACCCCCCGGGGTTACAAGAAATGAGGAAGCCCTGGTCAGAGTGGTACAAGACTTGCAGAGCTCCCTGAGTGCCATGCACGAAAAGTTGACACACCTGGAGAAACGGATAGAGTCGCGCCATACTACTGAGGCTGCCTATCCAGCCCGACAACAAACCTATCAGGCGACTCCGTGGGTTCCTACACCCGAATGCCCGTATGCTAGTTTACCATACCATCAAGCCCCTCATTACCCTTCAGTGGGGCCATCCAGCCAAGCTCTGAGGGCACCTCCCACTCGCAGGCAAAAAGTGGGCCGTCAAGGGGCACAGTGTTGGCGGTGTGGAGATCTAGGACATTTCGCCAGAGAGTGTCGGAATAATCCAGCTGGACGCCAAGAGCCGCCGTTAAACTACCGACCCCTGCAGTAGTGGGGCGTACTGCAGGGGAGGTGGAGAGCCAAGTTACCCAGCAAAGCTCCGAACACCTGGTCGCAGGGTGCCCCACTATACGAGCTGAGTTCGAAGGTGTTCCTGTCGACTGCTTAGTGGATACTGGGTCTCAGGTGACAACTATGCCCGAGTCATTCTTCTACCGTTACTTTCAAGCGCTGGCCAAGCCAGAACGAGAGACACTGGTCCGGGTTACAGCGGCTAACCAACAACAGATTCCTGTCACAGGGGTCGTGTGGATGAATGTACGGCTGTGTGGACAGGAAGTGGGGCGTAAAGGTATCTTGTTGGTCCCCGAAACGTTCAAAGAAGATGTGCCGGTGATAATGGGCATGAATATCCTGCGAGAATTGGATCAGATCATGTTCACCAAACGGGGGCCGGGTTACTGGAAACAAGCCACCCCGCACAAACCTACCCAGAAAGCATTTCAACGGCTAATCCGTTTTTGTGGAACACAGAAAAGTGTACCAGCACACCAGGCGGTGGGAACGATCCGAGCGCCAGGAAAGGCTACCTTCACCCTTCCCCCTGGTCGGGAGACCGTGCTGACGTTACCCGTGGGAACTTTCCGTAATCTTGAAGGCATGGAGGTGTTCGTTGAACCAACAGGCCTAGGAGAGCTGGGTCAGGACGTCCTGGTGGCCCGGACACTGGGAGTGGTCCAGAATGGACGAGTACCCATAAGAGCTGTGAATGTGGGATATCTAGAAGTTCCCTTGACGCCAGGGGTGGAACTGGCTCGTGTGTACCTACATCAGGGAGAAATCCTGAGTCAGAGAGAAGTGACTCTAGCTCCGGTAGGGGATGCTGGTTGGACCCTGGCAGTTACTGCCAGTGCAGAAGAGGCGCCGACCCCAGAATGGAATGGGGGAACCATCTTGGATCAAATGGAGATAGATGTTAAGGCTCTCAGTTTAGACCAACAGCGAGCAGTTGAAACCATGCTGTGGGAGAATCAGGCTGCGTTTGCCCGCCACGCCGATGACTTTGGCTGCACGAATGCTATCACACATGAGATACCGACGGGGGACACTCCACCAATTCGGGAGAGATATCGACAGATTCCGCCCAAGTTGTACCAGGAAGTGAAGACGCTATTGAAACAGATGATAGATTCCGGAGTGGTGCGGGGAAGCCAGAGCCCTTGGGCAGCCCCAGTGGTGCTTGTCAAGAAGAAGGACGGCACTATTCGATTTTGTGTGGATTACCGGCGGTTGAATGCTTGCACTGCGCGAGACTCATATCCTCTGCCACGCATCGAGGAGTCTCTGACGGCTCTAGGACGATCCAAATACTTCTCCACCCTGGATCTAGCAAGTGGGTACTGGCAAGTACCAGTGGCTGAGCAGGACAAGGCAAAGACAGCATTCATACTCCCCATGGGGTTATTTGAATTCAACAGGATGCCATTCGGACTGACTAATGCCCCTGGAACCTTCCAGCGGCTGATGGAGAGATGCCTGGGAGACCTGAATTTTGAAGCCACTCTGATATACCTAGACGATATCATCGTATACTCTGCTACTTTTCAAGAACACTTGAATCGGCTAGGGCAGGTACTTGAGCGACTGCGATCCCATGGCCTGAAGGTAAAGCCAAAGAAGTGTCATCTCTTCAAGAGGGAGATCGAGTACCTGGGCCATCGGGTGTCCCAAGACAGAGTGCTACCGTCCCAAGACAAAGTGGCTGCAATACGACAATGGCTAGTGCCGAGAACACTGCGTGAGTTGAAGGCCTTCCTGGGACTGACTGGGTACTACCGGCGGTTCATCAAAGACTACGCAAAAATAGCGGGCCCTCTGAATGAGTTGTTGAGAGGAACGGCTGGGCAACCCAAGGGCCAAAGTATCCCCTGGGGACAGAAACAGGAAGAGGCCTTCCAGGCCCTGAAAGAAGCCCTGACATCGGCCCCCATCTTGGCTTATGCCGATTTTGATAAACCATTCATCTTAGCTACTGATGGCAGCCTCTACGGACTTGGGGCAGTCCTGTCGCAGGTACAGGATGGACATGAGAGAGTGATCGCTTATGCCAGTAGATCCTTGCGAGATACGGAGCGAAACCCCCATAACTACAGTTCCTTCCGGCTGGAACTCCTTGCCCTGGTGTGGGCTATGACGGAGAAATTTGCAGGATATCTGACAGGAGCTAAGATCTTCGTACGGACGGATAACAATCCCCTGGCCCATCTGGGTACGGCCAAGTTGGGAGCCCTGGAGCAACGCTGGGCGGCTCGCCTCGCAAAGTATGACTTCTCAATTCGCTACCGCTCCGCTACAGAGAACACTAATGCTGATGGTCTCTCGAGGGTTACTTTTGAAACTCCAGTAGGGGATATGGATGAACAAAAGGAAGAAGATGAAACTCCTGACTTCCGCAAGTTCGCTCCCCCAACAGTCGCGGCCCAGACAAGTGGGGAGGCCCGTAAGCTACCCAAAGCATTGGGGAGAACTAATGAAGAATGGGGCAGATTGCAAGATGAAGACATTGGACTGCAGCAAATGAAAAGCTGGGTAACCCAGTGCAGGAAACCCAACAAAGAAGAAAGGACTGATCTGGATGCCGAGATGAAGTCCGTTCTACATCAATGGGACAGACTGGAAGTGCATGGAGCTGTT
The DNA here is from genome assembly GCF_014858855.1 of Bufo gargarizans. Lineage (NCBI taxonomy): Eukaryota > Metazoa > Chordata > Amphibia > Anura > Bufonidae > Bufo > Bufo gargarizans. Next base: position 200,123 of record NW_025334405.1, read on the forward strand.
TTGTTCCGCAAGTGGCAACAGCCTGCCGACCTAGAGGCGAGGTGGCAGGTAGTGATACCCAGAAGAATGGCACGGGAGATAGCCAAAGAGGCTCATGAGTTTGGAGCTCACTTCGGGCCAGTCAAGACATACCAGTGGCTGCAGCGTTATGTGTATTGTCCGCGACTGGAGGCCACAGTTGAAGAAGTTTGCCGACAGTGTCGAGTGTGTAAACTCACGAAGAGTACAGAACAGAGAGCACCCCTACAGTCCATCCAGACCACAGAACCGCTGGAAGTGTTGATGATAGACTATCTTCTTGTGGGACAATCGTCAAGAGGTCCACAGTATTGCCTGGTCATGATCGACCACTTCTCCAAGTTTGCAGTAGTCACCCCAACTCGGGACCAGACGGCCGAGTCCGCTGCACGAGCCATTTGTCAAGACTTCATTCGGGTCTATGGGTGTCCAAAGCGGATCCATTCAGATCAAGGGGCGTGCTTTCAAGGAAAAGTGATGGAAGAGCTACATCGACTGTACGGCGTTGAAAAATCCAGGACAACTCCTTATCATCCCCAAGGAAACGGAGCCTGTGAGCGCTTTAACCGCACATTGCTGCAAATGCTGAGGACGCTAGAGGAAGACAAGAGGGCACACTGGCCTGACTACCTGCCAGAATTAGTCTGGGCTTACAATAATCGTATCCACACCACCACCGGTTACACCCCATACATGTTACTGTTCGGTAGGGCTGGTCGAGAGATCGTGGAATTAAACCTAGAACAGCCAGAAGACCTAATAGAGCGATCAACCACCTCATGGGTGAAAGAACACCGTCGGCGTCTCCAGACCATTCGCCGGTTGGCAGGTCAGCGGTTACAGGAGAGAGCTCATACAGACCGTCCTCCAGTTCAGGAGGTTCCATTGCAGCCTGGGGATCGGGTACTGGTACGAGAGAAACGTCCCAGAGGCAAGTTGAGTGAGCGTTGGGAAGTACAGCCGTATAAAGTGATCAAGAGAGTGTACCCTAATGGTCCGGTCTACGAAGTGCAGGTTGAGAATGAGGAATTTGCTTCACGGACTCTACATAGGAATATGTTACGGCCATGCCGGTCCAAAGATCCCGCACCTGTTCAGAGGACACCTCCTCCTGCCCCATACTCAGAACTTGTTATCTCTGATGGAGATTATGGTGAAGACTGGTGGACTGCTCCCAACACTGAAGAAGCCTCCCAGGTTACAGGTGATGAAGGCACTGTCACAGAACCATTGCCAGCCCGTAATGGAGAGGGGCCCTCGGACACACCCGAACCTCCTATTGTGGTGGATGAATCCAGACTGGCAGTTCCTAGTGGAGAGAGTCAGGTCGTAACAGATAGCCAGGACCTCCGGAGATCCAGTAGGCTTACTGCAGGGGTTCCACCAAACAGGTACGCTGCTGATGAGTTCATTTGGTCCACCTGTATGTATTGTGGACAATGTTGTACTGCTGTATAAAAAGTTACATTAACCATTATTTCTATGGACTATATAGCAAGGCCGAGGACGGCCACCTTTAAGTGGGGAGGCATGTAAGAGGCAGCCCTGATCATCCAGCAACATTTCCAACACATATATATATAGCAGACTGTCATGTTTCCCTCCAGCCACCAGAGGCCACTGTGGCTGAGTAGGACAGTGAGAGGAGTTGTTTCCAGAGGACAAGGAGTTAAGTGTTTTTCCCGGGCTGAGCAGAGAGCCTGGGCTGAAGGTGGCTGAGTACACAGGAAGAAGGACGCTGTGCACTGAGAGGGAGATCCACAGGGAAGATTAGAGCGATTTCTCCCTGCCTGCTGACACAGTATCTGGGACATTAGAGTGTGTTTGCTCTCTGACTGAGCTGATGTGTCCTGGTGTAGAAGAGAGACTGCTGTAGTGTGAGGCACTTACCAGAGGAACTGTGAGTGAATTCCAGGCCCTGCCTGATTACACGTCCAGAGCTGCTGATTATCTCTAACCAGAGTTACAGAGACTACAAAGAGAGGCCAGAGCTGAGCCGCGCTGAAGCAAGCAAGCAACCAGAACGGGACCCAGACTGTACCTGCCTGCATGTGCGGACACCGAACTGTGAGTGCACTGATGCTAACCTGAGCTAGGACATAGTGGAATAGGATTTAGTTTAGTGCACCGTAGAGGTGCACCCCGGGTAGCGGGGACAGATAGGACTACCTAGAAGAGAGTAGCCTGCTATTGTCTGTACTTGTGTTTGTGATTCATTTGTGTTCTTTATGCAAATTTCCATTATCTTTATTGTGAATTCTCAAGCTGTTCATATTGTAAATCTGCTTCTCCGGCAGTTAGAGTTCTCTTTTAATAAAGCCGGTTTCTACTTCAGCCTCCTTGTCTGCTGCACTGTACTTGAGTCCTGCTCTACGGTCTCTTCCTCTGCTGACCGTTACAGGTGCATAAGTGAGTGTCACATTTAGGCCAGAAATACAGCTTTTTGCTTACTGGGTAAAAAAAAAAAATAAACTCTGTTTCATATAATGCACATCTAGGATTATAAGTGCATAGGGGGCTGTTCATTTTAGGCCACAAATACGGCTTTTGCTTACTGGGATTAAAAAAAACTCTGATATACTGCACATCTGGGATTAGACGTGCATAAATTACTGTGAAATTTAGGCCACAAATACCGCTGTCATATAGAGTTTAAAAAGAAACAAATTGAGTGCAATACCCTACATCAGGGGTTTTTATTGGCGGTTAACTATTTTAAACAGACTTAGCCACTTTTTACTTTGCTTGGTAAACGCTAACTATGAGGCAAACATCTAATAAGGGACGCGGACGCGGTTATGGTCGTGGTGTTAGTGGACCCTCTGGTGCTGGGAGAGGATGTGGCCGTTCTGCCACAGCCACACGTCCTAGTGTACCAACTACCTCAGGTCCCAGTAGCCGCCATAATTTACAGCGATATTTGGTGGGGCCCAATGCCGTTCTAAGGATGGTAAGGCCCGAGCAGGTACAGGCATTAGTCAATTGGGTGGCCGACAGTGGATCCAGCACGTTCACATTATCTCCCACCCAGTCTTCTGCAGAAAGCACACAGATGGCGCCTGAAAACCAAGCCCATCAGTCTGTCACATCACCCCCATGCATACCAGGGAAACTGTCTGAGCCTCAAGTTATGCAGCAGTCTCTTATGCTGTTTGAAGACTCCGCTGGCAGGGTTTCCCAAGGGCATCCACCCAGCCCTTCCCCAGCGGTGGAAGACATAGAATGCACATCCCACATTGTGCCAAAGTTTGCACATTGTTTTATCCCCTTTTTCAGGTTACTTGATAGCCTTATGGAACCACGGTTCATAATATGCTGCTTTTATGTGTTTTATATGACATTTTATGCCGCCTAATGGATTACAATTAACTCTATTATTCCTGTGGATTACAGTAGAATTTTGCCCGTTTCCAGAGGATTCTACATTAAGTACTTCAAGTAAAAGGACTCAGGTCGTATTTGAGCATATTATTGCACTAGTAAATGCATAACGTATTTGCACTGTTTTTACCAAAATGTTTACTGCAATGTAAAAAGCTTGCACCCAAAGAAAGGACTCAAACCTATACCTGAGCCCTTTGTGATCTCTATGTGATATTCTTGCACTAATTCTGCCTAAATGTTTTCAGGTTATGCAACGTTTAAGTATCATGTGCCCATTGTGTGTATTCTTGTCTAGGTGCCGCAATGTGAGCCTCATGGACTTATTGTGATATGTAGCACCTTACTCTTGTGTGCCTTACTGTACAGCTCTTGCTCTCTCCCCCCTTTATATGGACTGCCTATACAAACGCTTAATACTAATGGCCTACACCCGGTGTTATATACCCATAGGTACCCAGGGTAGTACCAAATGGTAAGTCCTGGCAGGTCTAGTAACTACACGGGTAACCCCGCTGCTTTGGGAATGGTTAGAGGAGTTTTTGACCCCTCCTTCCCGCTTGTTATGAGTTCAGGATTGCTCCCATCCTGAGGTGTCTTCCAAGAGTTTCATGGGATTATCATACCCTCCTCCTGTGACTGCCAGAAGTGCATGGAGACGCTAATACCTCCCCTTCTGTGCCTTTGCCTAAGGTATGGTACCTCAAGCCTTAGTGTCATTTAGCTACCCATAGTCACCATAGTGATCGTGCTATAAGCCTTATATTTTGACTTTGGTGCAGGGAAGGGAATACAGGATAAAGCCACCCTTCCATTTGCGGGCATTTCATTACATAATGGTGGGATTACAGAGTAAAGACACCCCCATGCTTTCTATGGTGTTAGGATCCGGAACACTTCAAAGTCAGTCAGTAGTGATTGCTTAGTGCAGACCTTTGGTTCACTGGTTATACCGATAGGGAAACTGTTACTTAGGACACCCTACTCATGCGGGCAGGAACCTCGGGTAGCCGTTATATGTTAGTCTTTGTATATCTTATGTGTAATACATGCAGCACTTTGTATTTATTTGGGTACCGCAGAGCTGGTTCCTCTCCCTCCTAAGCATATTGGCGGTTCCTCTCCCTCATGCATATTGGCGGTTCAAACAATCATCTCTACTGGTGGACTGTTTAGGACATCCGAAACCTGTTCACTATCTGTGCATGCCCAGACATAACCAATGCTCCCAACACCTTCTAACAGCTAGATCAGAGTGGCTTATATAGAAGGCAACTTGAGCATGCATTATATGTATATTAGAGAGTCTAGGTGTCTAGCTGTAATAAGTGTGCTTAGCAGATCCTAAGTTTTATGAGCTCCTTGAAATACAGCCATAACATGTTCACCTCAAATGTTTATTCACCAAAGCCTCTGCCTTTATTAACACAAGGAACGGCTGACTATCGATCTGAGCATTCTCCTAAATCCTTAATACCTTGTGCATGCGGCTGTTCCCTTCCCAGCAAGCGTGGTCAACCGCCGTCCCCTAGGAGAGACTGAGCTGGAGGTAATTAGGAGCAGGCCCATGACTACAGCTTCTGTGGAGATCCCCATCCAGACAATTGCACAATTGTGGTCGATGTGCCAGCAGAGCACTTGTTGTGACCTTTAACCTGCTCTGACCTTGGGCATATTTCAGAACTGACATCATACGGGATATTACAGACACAGCTGCAATAATTTACTCAGCAGCTACCGCAGAAAGACTTCACGAGAAAGATGGTTTATTATGACAGTAATGTCCTGGAAATAACTGGTCTACAAATTACTGGTGTGAACTTTAGGCAACAGTGAAAACCACTCGCTGAATGATGACCCAATGAGTCACTAGTACATCACGTTTGTTGGGATCCCCCCGTTAAGAATTGTTTGTGACACATAGTATCATAGTAAGGCTGAGAAGAGACCAACGTCAATCATGTCCAGTCAATTATATTAGTTCAAGAAGGTTGGACCAATAAACAAAATAATTGGCTAAACCATTAACTTGAAATCCAAAATTCCAGAGAAACAAATGCCAAGTGACTGAAAAAAACCAGGAAATTGTGTAATGGTTTCAACATTTACAGGATATGAAATTAACGTGATTGTGAAACTTCTGCTGCTTGGTCTAGTCACCTATTGAATGGAACCACAAAGTGACATCTAACCAAATGGAGCTCTGGAGTCATGGGGACACGTACTGTACTTTATTATCCAACAGAGCCAATGACTATAACTCTTACATATAGGATTAAATTTAGTGTTGGTCAAGCACCAAAGTGCTCGGGTGCTCGAGTAGAACACTTTGGGATATGTTTATGTTGGCCTCTCTTGGGTCTCTTTATCCCAAATAAGAGTAATGTAACAATATGATTATATTTGACAATATGGATATATTTGAAACCATCATCTACTAGTGTTGATCGAGCACCAAAGTGCTCGGGTGCTCGAGTAGAACACCTCGGGATGCTCGGGTGCTCTACAGAGCACCCGACACAATGGAAGTCAATGGGAGAACCCGAGCATTAAACCAGGCACCTTCTGCTCGGAAGAGGGGATGGCGTCTGGTTCATAGGAAAAGGTCAGAAATTGATGGAAACACCACTGAAATGGTTCGGGGACAGCATGGGGAGGATGTCTGGATGCATCTTGGACTCCCAGGTCGCTGCTGGGAACGATGTTGTCCGAGTAGTACGCCACTTTTACAGACTGACAATAATACTCACAAAACTGAAGATAAAATTTTTCGATTTTAGAGGAAAAATTGTTAGGAAACATTCTTTCCTGTATATTTACTTGTATGTAAAGTGCAAGTGCTGCCAAAAATTACACGGAAGAGGCACTCCGATACAACCTGTATATCACTGTAAGGGGGGAATATTAATTACCAATATTTATGCAAATATCAATAATTAATATTCAAAAATAGGAGGAGGCGTCTAGTGATGACTCCGCCTATTTATACCTTTATATTAATAACACTATACTTTCACCTTGCCTTACGCTAATTACTAAACTAGCTGCATGCGCCTTACTGAATTAACTACCACTAGTAACCACACGTAACACAGTAGGTACAAATAACACACAGTATTTATTATCAACCTACAGTACACAATACACACAATACAGCACCAAATACACTATTCAATCCCAAGTTCCACCCACAAACTAACTATACAGTACACACACACACACACATTAGCAGCCCACCCCACCTGGACTAAAACCTATCCCTACAGGGAAACGAAGGGTTAACGGTGGCTCTGCAAGGGCAAATGCAAGCCACAGACACAGGGTACTGGGGTACAGAATAGGGAGCAGGGATGCTCCTACAGGGTTAGGGTAGGGTATAGCGGTTGTAGGGGTACGTCGGTGGGATCGGGGTATGGTCGGTCGGATAATAGCAGCAGGGATAGGGGTGTAGCAGGGAGTGATGGTGGAATGGAGTATTGTAGGGGTTAATAGATAGGGGTGTAGCAGGGAGTGATGGTGGGATGATTGTAGGGGTATAGGGGTATGTTGGTGAGATTGGGCTATGGTATAGGGAGGGTTAAATCATTAGTGGTATAGGGTATAGGAAATGTTAATGAATATAGGGGTCCATAGGGGCTACAGGTAATCGTTGGTGGGATAGGGTAATATGGGGAGGTAGTAGGGGTTAATCGTTGGTGGGGTAGTGGATACTCAGCCCATCCAGGGAATTGCTCGTTGTCCAATGGGGGATCCTCTTCAGGGGGGCGGCTTGGCTCTTCTTCCCACAGTGCAGGGGCTGCCGGATATTTATGTCCGGCGGCCCGCACTGCCGCACTGCCCACACTGTGGCGCGCGCCACCATCAGAGACAAGTGGGTCGGCGCCGCTTCCTGACAGGCGGGAGAAGCCTTTGATCTCCCGCCTGTAACACTTTGCATTCCGGACAGCGCAATGATAATTGCACTGGAGATAATTAATACAAAGGACTCTGATTCTATTGAATCAGAGTTCCTTGAAGCATACAGGATGACCGGACTCTTGTCCGGTCATTCTGATGCAATTAACCAGATGGCATCAGCGTGAATGCTTGGGGCACATTCACACTGATACATCTGGTTTCAGGTGAACCAGGGGACGCCATATATAATATACATGTATATGGATGTTTGGGGCACATCCATACACATGTATACATCACATAGAATTTTGGGATATATATATGTTGGGACACATAGGGGGATATATATTAGGGGGCACATATTCCACAAGGGCCACCCATGAGCCCCTGTGGAATACTAAGGGCAGATGTGCACAGATGCTGGGTATATCTGCGCACATCATCCTATAATATGCCTGTTAATGCATGTATATATATTATACATGCATGCACAGGTTTGCATATATATATATATATATATATATATATACATGCATATATTTCAACCCTTCCCGAACAATCACATAAAGGAGGGCCTCATTCACATTGTGGTACAATTGTACACGTAGTGGGGCTCCTACACTCATAAAGCCTATGCACTAAGGGAAAGGGCTGCCAAAAATTGCAAGGAACCGTCACTCCAATACACCCTTTATAATTAATGACCTGCTGGTGACCCTCAAAAACTATTGGAGCAAGGGCCTGCTGATCTGACCATCTAAAACATTAGGGGCGAGGGCCTGCTGCTGAGCTGACCATCTAAAACATTAGGGGTGAGGGTCTGCTGCTGAGCTGACCATCTAAAACATTAGGGGCGAGTGCCTGCTGCTGATCTGACCCTCAAAAACATTATGGGCGAGGGCCTGCTGGAGACCCTCTAAAACATTATGGACGAGGGCCTGCTGGTGACCCTCTAAAACATTAAGGGTGAGGGCCTGCTGGTGACCCTCTAAACCATTATGGGCGAGGATCTGCTGGTGACCCTCAAAAACATTATGGGCGAGGGCCTGCTGGTGATCCTCAAAAAGATTATGGGCAAGGTCCTGCTGGTGACCTTCTAAAACATTATGGTTGAGGGCCTGCTGGTGACCCTCAAAAACATTAGGAGCGAGGGCCTGCTGGTGACCCTCTAAAACATTATGGGTGAGGGCCTGTTACAGAGCTGACCCTCTAAATCATTAGGAGCGAGGGCAGCCTAATAAGCATGTAGATATGATGGAGGAGGAAGAGGAGGACGAGAAAAGGGAGATTGAACCATATACCCTTTTTAGTGGCGGAAGGGGTGGATGGGAATACAGTGTATTTAATACACCATAAAAGTCACATTTAGAGTGCCTTTATGTTCAGCCGCTTTCCTTTAGTGGAGTTGAGAAGTCAGGGGCAATCCAGACCTTGTTCATTTTTATAAGAGTCAACCGGTCAGCATTTTCAGTTGACAGGCGGATAAGCTTATCAGTTATTATGTCCCCAGCAGCAGTAAATACCCGCTCTGATAAAACGCTGGCGGCGGGGCAGGCCAGCAGCTCCAAGGCGTAGAGCGCCAGTTCATGCCATGTGTCCAGCTTGGACACCAAATAGTTGAAAGGCACAGAGGGATCACTGAGGACACAGACACGGTCTGCTACGTACTCCTTCACCATCTTCCAAAATTTTTCCCCCCTTGTGATACTAGGCCGTACATCAGGTTGAGGGTGCTGGCGAGGTGTTCCCCTCGTATTCCCTCCTCGGTTGGCGAAGGAACTATGTACTCTGCTGCCAGCGTTGTCAGCTGGAAATTTTTGGAGACATTTTTCCACAAGGACCTTCTGGTTTTGCACAATTTTGCTCGTCCTCTCCACCACAGGAATGAGAGATGAGAAGTTCTCTTTGTAGCGGGGGTTGAGAAGGGTGAACAACCAATAATCGGTGTTGGCCAAAATGCGTACAAAGGAAAAGGCAGCCTAACATAATGTCAGCCATGTGTGCCAGAGTCCCAACGGACAAGACACTGTCCTCATCAGGAGGATGACTCTCAATCTCCTCATCCTCTTCCTCCTCTTTGGCCCATCCATGCTGAACAGATGGAATAAAACTTCCATGGGTACTACTCTCTGTAGCGGAGGCAACCGTTTCCTGCTCCTTCTCCTCCTCCTCATCATCATCTAATTCGCGCTGAGAAGACGAACTGAGAGTGGTCTGGCTATCACCCTATGTACTGTCTTCCCCCATTTCCACCTCTTCCACATGCAAAGCGTCCACTTTAATTGTGAGCAGCGAGCATTTGGGTAGACACAGAAGTGGGATGGTTACTCTGATAATAGCATTATCGCCGCTCACCATCTGTGTTGATTCCTCAAAGTTGCGTAAAACCTCACAGAAGTCAGACAACAATGCCCACTCGTCGCTTGTGAAGAGCGGAAGCTGACTGGAAAGGTGACGACCATGTTGCAGCTGGTATTCCACTACTGCCCTTTGCTGCTCACAAAGCCTGGTCAACATGTGGAACGTCGAGTTCCAGCGTGTGCTCACATCGCGCAACAGTCGGTGAGCTGGCAATTGCTACACTGCTTCCAGCTACTGACTGATGGCTGACTGGTGCTGCAAGATGATAATTAAGAGGTGGAAGTGGAGGAGGAAAAGAGGGGGTTGCAGCCACTAACGTAGGTGGTGGCGGAAACCCTGATTAAAGTAGGGCCTGCATTCCTTGGCGTCGGTAGCACATGTGCCATCCCAGGGTACGACTCGCTCCCAGCCTCCACATTGTTAACCCAGTGTGCCGTCAGGGAAATGTATCGTCCCTGGCCACAAGCACTTGTCCATGTGTCAGTCGTTAAGTGGACCTTCTCAATAACTGCGTTGGTCAGGGCACAGGTGATGTTACGGGACTCATGCTGGTGTAAGGCTGGGACTGCACACCATGAAAAATATTGGCGGCTGGAGACAGAGTAACGCGGGACGGCCAACGCCATCAGGCTGCGGAAAGCCTCAGTGACCACAAGCCAAAATGACAACATTTCCAGGGCCAGCAATTTGGAAAAGTGCACCTTTAGTGCTATGGCCTGTGGGTGGGTGGCTGAGTATTTTAGCTTTCGTTCAAAGGCCTGGGGAATAGACATCTGTATGCTGAGCTGGGACACAGATGTGGATGTGCTAGATAATGGTGTTTGCAAAGGTCCAGGTGTACGGCTGGAGGCATTCGGGCCTACGTCTTGGACAGGGGATTGGCCAGCATGTAACACAGAGGAAGAGGAGGTATTGGTATGACCCGCAGAGACAGAATGTGGACCCAGGCGTTCGTCCCACTTATTACGGTGCTTGGATGCCATGTGGCGGATCATGCTGGTGGTGGTGAGGTTGCTAGTGTTCACGCCTCTGCTCATTTTGGTATGGCACAGGTTGCAAATGACAATTTGTTTATCGTCCACACTTTCCTCAAAAAAGCGCCAGACTGCGAAACACCTACCCCTTGGCAAAGGAGATTGTCGCAAGGGGGTGCTCCAGGGAGCAGTTGCGGGCTTGTTTTTCTGTGGCCCACCTTCTCCCTTTTGCCACGCCACTGCCTCTTCTAGCCTGTTGCGGTGCTGCGGATTCCTCCCCATCTGTACTGCTGCCCTTGCTCGGCTTGCTACCTTCCCAGGCTGGGTCAGTGACTTCATAGTCCACCACCTCCTCTTCCACTTCCTCACTCTGGTTATCCTCCTGACTTGTTGACCTAACAACAACCTCAGTTATTGACAACTGTGTCTCATCCTCATAATGAACCTCTTGAGACACTAATTGCCATTGACTTATTGGCAACTGTGTCTCATCATCATCATCCACCTTGTGAAACTCTAAGTGCTGTTCCCCACCATTATCTTCTTGTGACTGTGGATGCTCAAGAGTTTGGGAATCAGGGCGCAATATATCCTCATGTCCCTCTTCAAGCGGGTTTGTCGAGAGGCCCAAATCAAGGAATGGCGATGAAAAGAGCTCCTCGGAATATCCAAGTGTGGGATCACTTGTTTGCCAAGACTCTCCATGGTGGGTGGAAGGAGGATCAGGGTGAGGATTCTGTTGACCAGACTCTTGGCTACTGAGACTGGACTTTGTAGAAGACAAAGTGCTTAACCGACTGGAAGAAATATCTGCTGCAATCCAACCGACCACCTGGTCGCACTGGTCTGACTTCAAGAGTGGTGTCCTGCGCCGCCCTGCAAACTGGGACATGAAGCTAGGTATTGTGGATGAGTGTGTTTCTTGTGCTCTGGCAGCAGGTACAGTTTCACTGCGCCTAGGGCCACGGGCTCTGCGTGCACCATCAGCAGCACGGCCACTTCCCCGTCCCTTACTGCTCGCCTTCTGCATATTAAATGGTATATATGCTTGCAAGTCTGTCACACGTACAGTAGCTCAGGTTTTGTAAGTGTATGAACAAATAAAGTACCTAGAATGTCACAGATATTTTTAGGATGTGCAAACGTTATACAGGAGATGTAGCACAGATAATGTCGCTGTCCGCAGCATCTATGAAAAAAGTACACTGAATTTCACAGATACTTAGGATGCGCAAATGTTATACAGGAGGTATAGCGCAAGTAATGTCGCTGTCACCACAGTCTAATAAAAAAGTACACTGAATTAATGTCACTGATATTTAGGATGCGCACACGTTATACAGGAGATGTAGCGCTGGTAATGTCGCTGTCACCAGCGGCCAAACAATTGCGCTGAATGTCACAGATATTTAGGCTGCGCAAATGTTAAATAAAAGATGTAGCGGAGGTTGTGTCACTATCAGAAGCGGCACTAACAATTGCACGCAATTTACACAGGTTGCGCTAATAATTATATTGCTGCCAGATATAACAATAGTCCTTAAAAGGACTTTTGGGTCTCTAACAAGTTTTTTCACTAAAATATTCCTCTTTCACTCCCTACACTCTCTGTCCCTTCTACAGCATAGCTCTCCCTGACTAAGACTGAGCCGAACACGTGTCATCGGGTGCTATATAGCACCCGATGCCGCGTTCCGGCAAGCCAATCACTGTAATGCCAGTAGCCTACATGTTTATGTTATTACATTGAGTGCCAGTACCTCCGCACACGTTTATTGGCTGCGTAGCAGCCAACAAACGTGCGGAGAGGAGACTCGAGCATCGCGCTTGAGCACACCGCAGCCGAACACCGCGATGTGCCGAGCATCGCGGTGCTTAAGTAAAATTAGTGTTCGGCAGAGCATGCTCGCTCAACACTAATTAAATTCTATCTCCCTTTCATCTATCGATTTCGCAATAGACATGTGATGTTTTCTATCTATAAAATGTATAAGGTTGGACATGTGTTCTGTGAACCTCACGTGAACCATAGCCTTGCCGTCTTTACATAATCAGAGCAAAAAGTGATAAAACGCAAAGATCACCCAACACGTCTTGGAAATCTGTGCGCAACCTTCATGTGCAGTAGGGGGGAGATGACTGAATTGATTTTGCTCCATCTGAGGATCATGGCCAGTAGACGTAATTTACCTTGAACTGCAAATAATTTTAGGTACCTCAGGAGCCAAATCTGTTATTGACTGCAGGTTTAGAATGTAATCTTCCCAATGTCCTTAACTGATGTTCAGCCAGCACATGGAACATTGGAACATCTTGATTTCCATGCTCTAGTTGACCGTGCAGTAAACAGATGTAACGTCCTCCTGACGAAACCATAGCAATTTAAGTTCTATGTGGTGCCAATCATCTCCATTGGTCCATGCATGAACCTTTTGATCAGTGAAAGTGAGAGTGGCTCATGGCTTTTTTGTGTGTATAGAGTAGAAAAGTCCTCCCAAAAAAGCATAACTTGGAAGCTGATTCCATTTCATATTGTCCTAACTCATTAACTCAACAGAGATTGGTGCATCTTCACCCTTTTACCATCCTTGATTAGATAAGACCTCAGGCGGTGGGCAGCATATTATAGAGCGAGAGGAGCTGAGTCCATTTATAAATTTGTAGGGAAAGATTTAGTATTACTTGTAATTTGTTACATTTTATTCCCACTCCTTAGGAGTCTGGTGAGCAGTCCTACTAGACACCATTCTCTGCAGGAGGACTGCCTACTGGTCTCCTAAGCCTAGAAAGAGCAGGGATATAAATGAATAAATTATAAGTCATACTGAATCTTTTTATTCAAAACGATATATTTGCATCTGCTCAGCTCCTCCAGATCTTTGTATGCCCACAAAAAGGACTGAATGTACAAAGTGACAGGTCCCTCTATAACTTTATTGGTTAGGTTGATAAAAAGAATCCTCTACAGTTCATATTTAAATGGGGTAGGGCTAGCCTGAGCCGCATGAACTGTATCTTGGTAAATGTGGTCTTTAGGTTTTGTATTCTTCTCCTTAGAGTTTCCCGGCACCACCTTAAATGTTTTTAAAGGGTCTCCAGGCATGTTATACCCTGCCACAAATGAATTCATCACCACACTTCTGGTTCTCTAAGGCTGGGTTCACACCTGAGCGTTTTACAGCGCGTTCCTACGCGCTGTAAAACGCTCAACAAGGAGAAACCAATGCTTCCCTATCAGCATGGTTCTCACCTGGGCGTTTTACAGCGTGTACGATCGCGCTGTAAAACGCTCGATGCCCCAAGAAGTACATGAGCTTCTTTGGGGCGTCTCGTCGCGCGTTCCCGTACATAGACTTTCGGGAACGCGCGACAATGGGCGTTCGCTTGTCTCTGTATGTGCGATTGCAAACGCCGGTACAATCGCGCATACAGAGCGCTCCTTTCAGAACGCTCAGGTCTGAACCCAGCGGAAGCCTAGATTTTCCAGCTTGTAAAGTCCTGGCTTCTCATCCTGCGCCAGATCTGCCCAGTGGAAGAGACTAAGGCTATGTTCACCCGTGGACATTTTTTAGAATTAATTGAAGTCAATGGGGCTATTTACATGTCCGTTTATGTAACAGCAAGTGAATAGTGGGCGTCAAAAAATAAAACATGTTCTATTATTTGGCTAGACGGACCCCACTGAAATAAATGGGACCTTTTTTTAATGGCTGTTAGATAGGAGTGCACAGGTTTAACACCCTTTAAAAATGGGTATACGTGTGAAAAATGGCATTTTAGGTGTTAAAATAAATCCACCCCTCACCCCCCTTCCCTACATACACATAAAGACAGTGCCCTCCAGGACATTCACATTAATGCAATTCACTGAATAACAAACCAATCTGTGGCTGATTCTGCACTAAGTAGGCTCTGGTGAGGACCACAATCAGTGGGGACAAAATTGCTTGAGAAGAGAAAATACCACTTGGGACCATGTCAGCTGAAAGACCATAGAGGCCAAATATTGAGAAAAATGTAACTAACTAAGCTAAGTTAGGGCAGACCGGGCAGCAATCCACCAGTTCCTAGATAGTAGTGAATCCATGAGCGGTGGGTAATTGGTCCATCATGATCCCAGTCTAAGGGTCATTTGGAATAGGCTAATCTCTGTTCTTGACCAGTGGATAAAAAGAAGAATTTTTTGTGTAGATGTGTTCACCCTTACCTGTCTATATATTTTGTTATGGACTCCAATTATTTATATCAATATAATATCACAAGGTGCCTGCAGATCACTAAACATATAGACAGATGTAGCACATACATCTGTCACGAGGGTGTCAAGAACCACGCCGGTTATACCCGGGGTCAGGAAGTCGCAGCGGTTGGCTGCGCGCTCTATGTAGAAAGATAGGGCTGTTTCCTTATGGTAGCTTTCTGGGTTTGCTTTGCAACCCTTTTTGGCTCACTCAGGGATCCGTAGCTCCTTCTCCTCAGCTGTTCCTTGTCCAGCACTCCCAACCTCCTTATATTCCCCTCTCACACTTCTCTGGTTGCCAGATATAGAGCTTCCTGCCTGGACTTCTATACTGACCCACTGGAGCTGTGTTGCTGCGTTCTCTGGTTGTTGGTCCAGAACGTTTCCCTCCGGATCCCTGTTGGACCTTTGTGGTCTGCTGTGGTCGCCCACCTGGGTTTATGTGTTTGTCTGTATTGTCTGTCCTCTCCCTGGTGTTTTCCTCTTAGTGGACTAGCGATCCCACCGGCCCGTTCACTACCTAGGGCTCATTTTAGGGAAAGCCAGGGTTTAGGCACGTGATCGCCGCACGGGTGAGGATCCCGTTTAGGGACGTCAGGGCAGTCAGGTGCCAGCCGCAAGGTGAGTTAGGGGTCACCACCTTTCCCTCTCCCTTGGGCAGGGCTTTCCCTTTTCCCTCCCTGTGCGTGACGCCGGTCATTACAACATCTCCTGACAGAGTATCACGAAAAGCTGTAATATTGTCTTATGCTTTTTTTTTTTTTGGGGGGGGGGGTTGTATTTTCTTCAACTTTTTTCTTCTATTCATGTTGTGCTGCTTCATTTAGTTATTTTTTAGGTTTGCCATAATCATTTAGACTTCATGGTCACTTACATGAACTAATAACATTTCTCAAGTGCTTATAAATATAATGTAAATAGTTTTACATTATAATGTTATGAATTTTTATATGTATTCGGCTGTATGTTCCAGTTAAGGATATCAATGACAAGGGTTAACAAGGAACAAGGCTAACCATCCTAGTCTTCCCCTTTTGATAGCATTGGGCTGGTCCTGCTTTCCACCAGGAGGGGGAGTTTCTGTCCAGAGACAGTGGAGAGGAAGTTCATGTCAGGGCTCCTGTTCCTGATTATCCAGAGAGATCTATCATTCATCTTCCTCAAGTGAAGTCTTGAGACCCTAGACAGCAGAGTGAACTGCTACAAACAGCATTAAAGACACTGCCACAAGGTGGGGGACTGCCAACGTTATTTGGACAGTACCACCTAAGTGCTAGATTGCCACCATCCAATTTCCCTTCATAATTCTCACTGGTGCCAAAGAAGATTTGCACTTGAAATCAGCTGCTACTGAATGTGTTTGAAGTTCTATGTTACACTTAGTAAAAATACTTTGTTACATCTAATTCTGGCCTCATTCTTCAGTACTACATTTCCACTGCATCTATCCCTGGGGAGCAACAGCCTGATGGAGTACACTGTGACACGATCCTTCACCAGGGTCACTACCACTCCCATCTTCTGCACCTGCTCCTCCAGGGCTCACTGCACTTGCATCTCCATCATTTGTGGTATCACATCCTGATTCCTCTGCATGTTCAGAGGTTCAGCTGTTCTTCGATATATTGTCTCCACCAAGTCGCGATTTGTAGATTGTGGAGTGGGAATCTTCCACTAGGGGACTAAAATAACCTTCCTAATAAACAGCAAACCGTTGATTGCCAAAACAATAGTAAGCAAGAAAGCTAGCTGCTGAATACACTCCAGGGGATAAAATAATACGTGATATGAAATGGCACACCCTTTCTTCTCTCAGGGCACACTATGATATTGGGTCTCCAGCCTGATGGTAGTTTGGGTGTCCTTGGTGTTATGAGTGTTATACAGATGCAAGACAGGAGAGTAGGTGCTGGAGCCGGTAAATGGTGCTGGAGTCAGTAATCAGGCCAGTTGTAGGAAATAGACAAGTCTCTCTTTACTATAGTGCAGAATGGGAGTTGTAGTGCATCCAACAGTATCACACACAGTTCCAAACAATTCACAGTGCAAATCTTCCCAGATAGCAATGCATGAATATAAGCAAGGATAGTGGTTGTAGTACTCCTTTCCTCTCTCTCAAAAGTCTCTGTCTCTCTCTCTCTCTCTCTCTGCAGAATCTAAGGCTGGCAATAAGGCTCTTACAAATGTGTCTGTAATTCCTAGCTGAGGGGTACAGGATTAAGATATGGCTGGCCAGGACCAGGTTAAAGTGTATTATCAATGTCCTTCTCACTGCAGTAAAGTCTTTATCAGCCTTAAACAGTAAATACCTTACTGACTGATAGTGTTGAGCGCGAATATTCGAAACGCAAATTTTAATCACGAATATCGCCACTTTGAGAGTTCAAGAATATTTAGAATATAGTGCTATATATTCGTATTCGCGAATAGTGTTGAATATTCTAAATATTACATTGCCGATTTTCGCAATCAAGTAAACAATACCTGGAGATCACGGATTCTCAAATTTGCAGAGAATATTCGGCCAAATATTCGCGAAATATTGCGAATTGGAATATTGCCTATGCCGCTCATCTAGGGTGGCCAGACGTCCGGTTTTAGGCCGGACAGTCCGGTTTTCAGGCTCCCTGTCCTCCGTCCGGCGCAGTGCCTGGACGGACACAGGGATGTCTTCCTTTTCAGTAGCTCACGTCTCAGACAGCAGCATTGTGCTGTCTGAGCGTAAGCTGCAGGAACTGACCGAGGCTTCTCTCACCCCCAGTCAGTCACTAGAGCCGCAGATATGGCTCCCTGTGGATGACTGAGGGGAAGAGAAGCGCCCGGCTGCCCCCGCTCACCTTCCATTCCCAACACAAAGTTCTTCCCTCTCCTCCCCTATGTTTTTTTTCCAGCCGATGGTGCGGGCGTGGCTTCACTGGCATGGGGCGTGGCTTTATGTGGTTTGGAGGCGTGGTTTGGGTCATTGTGGGAGTGGTTTGGGCGTTGTGGGTGTGGTTTGGGCCGGTCCGGCTTTCTAGGGTGAAGCCAGTGGCCACCCTACGCTCATCACTACTGACTCAAATACAGATGTTGGACCTACTTGTTTCCTACTTTCTCTCTCTCTAGAGTACTGTAAAGTGGAGATGGCTTTCTTGATGAAAAAGTTCAAGGAGTGAGCACATGCAGCTCTCTCACCTCCTCAGCTATCACTACACTCTGGACTATCAGCGATCGTAATTCCATCACCTATTTTCCTACAAGTTCAGAGTCAGGATTGTTAACCCTGACTGATCCATACAAAACTATATAAAGTTATACAATGCATCAGAACATTATACAACAAGAAACAATTTGCAAGTACCCTATTCTGGGGTATTGCAGGTATATCCAACTATTTGAATGCAGAGATATGTGTGACTATCCTTCTAAGTAACCCCAAACTCAACAGATTGTTGTGTGAAGCGAATAAAGACTCAACCATGAGGACTCAGCCATGAAGTTATTCACACTTTCCAGGTCTTCTGGCACAATGAGTTGCAGTAGAAGTACCATACATAGGTACTTAGGGAAGGTATATGGGAGCTGACATCTACAGGATCCTCCTAATTAAAGCCCAGGTTAGTCACTTTACTGAGTGAATAGCAGGTGGTTTCTGGCAATGATACTGGACTTTGCTAAACTTCTGGCAGGTTGTTGGTCTTGCATGACTGATGGATGCCACAGCTTTCTTACATTTCCAGATTCTCATTTATCGGAGAAGCCTTCATGATATTTTTCTTGATTTGGAGAGCTATAAAAAGCTGCTCTCCCTGGTTTACGTGTCTACCTATCCATTTTTCTTCATCATCTGGTATGTAGATATGCAATAACAATTTTTGAATTCAGCAAATGCTTACATTATAGCCTAGTTTCTGCAAACAGATATCGGCCAACCTTAAAAATGAGCCACCTCTACAGGAAGCTTCACTTCCAACCACCATTTGAGCCTGTTGCTGGATTCGTGGGATTCGTGGACTCGAATCCCGACGTAATTTACGAAATTCAAATCCAACGAATCCCGCCACAACGTCACGTCCCCAAGCCACATCCCTGCGCCTCCCAAGACCAGTGGCATCGCCAAGGGGGGGCCATAGGGGGCCACAGCTCCCTTACATCACGCTGTGTCCCCCAACTAAAATGTTCCCCCATTCATTTTGACCGCTCACAGGAGTGTACATTTCTTCTAAACTGTAATCGGTATCCTTTGACCTGGTCCTGCAGTAACTTTAACTTTAAATCAGCGCTCGCTTGGTAACAACTAACAGGCGGTGCAGGCGGTGCGCCTGCTCCTCCCACTAGGTGGCGCAGGAGCGTCACATCACTGTGAGGGCCGCCCGCGCACTGCCTGTAGGCTGTAGCCTGGCCCTGTTACCGAAGCTAGCTGAGGAGTGGTGTAAGGTACTAGTAGAGATGAGTGGCCGCTTATTTAAAGTTAAAGTTACTGCAGGATATGGATTACAGTTTAGAAATGTGACTGTCAAATGTACACTCCTGTGAGCGGCGGGGTGGCGGATCTGTGGATGACAATGTTATGGGGTGGTATCTGTGGATGACACTGTTATAGGGAGGGGGATCTGTGGATGACACTGTTATGGTGGTGTGGGGGATCTGTGGGTGACACTGTTATAGGGAGGGGGATCTGTAGATGACACCGTCATGGGGTGGATCTGTGGATGACACATACAGCATAAGATGCTATATAAGATATGTGTCATCCACAGATCCCCTCTATAGCAGTGTCATTCACAGATCCACCCTACATAATAGTGTCATCCACAGATCCCCCCCATAACAGTGTCATCCATAGATCCCCCCATAGCAGTGTCATCCACAGATTCCCCCCATAGCAGTGTCATCCACAGATCCCCCCATAACAGTGTCATCCACAGATCCCCCCCATAGCAGTGTCATCCACAGATCCCCCCTATACAATTCTTATGTGCAGGATTCATAGGATTCGAGAGTCGAAAGATTCAATATATTCGAGAACCTTTTCGGATTCTAAAAAAATTGGATTCGCTTCACCTCTACTTATTACTAATTACTTAATATAATCTTGAGGAGAGCCTTCATGGTTTACCTCTTAGCTATGAAGAAAAGACACCAAATTTCTATATTTTCTAGTGTCTCTTCTATTTTAAATCTATCTCATCCATCTACATCCAAACTTTTTGTAATAATTTATATGAATGTTAATATTGTTCCCAGAGAACACACACGAAGGACCCAAACTAACATTTTTACTCAAGAAATTTCTTGTTTCAAAGCCCGGTTTATTAAACTTCTTCTACATTTTTAATCCAATTTATACTGTTTTTAATAACCTTGAGCTGAGCAATGAATTTCATGTAGCTTGAACAGATCATAAATCTTTTTTGCCCACAATATTTCATTCGATTACTTCATCCTCGCTATAAAAGCTGTATGTATTCTTCAGATTTTTTAATCCTAATAAATATGTTTTATTTCCTGAGATATTTCATTCCAATGTATAAAGTGTTTGTCGTCCAGGACTATGGTTCAATACTGAAGTCTTCTGAGACGGCAGGAGGTTTCGACATGGACGTGTTTTGGCAAATCGAAAAAACCCTCAGAGGAATCTAAAAGTGCAGCTTACAAAAATTATGTTTCCTGTGCCTTACAAGACGTACTGCAAGTGTCCATGATTAGGACAAACGTACTCTACAAGACACAATTGTTAGTTTACATAGTAACATAGTTTGTAAGGCTGAAAAAATACATCTGTCCATCCAGTTTAGCCGGCAAAGTTGATCGAAAGGAAGGCAAAAAGACCCTCATATGGTAGAAGCCAATTTTCTACATTTTGTTGAGATAGTTTTTAACATTACACCATTAAGTGGTTCCAATTAACACCTACACAACGTCTCATATCCATCTGGTTATATCTGGTATTTGGTTCCAACGGTCGCTGTATCAATCCTGCCATTAATAAAAGTGGCCATTTCGAAAACTCATGATGAGTAAACTTTCTTTTAGCTTGGAGAACAAACATGAACATAATGTGAAGAATAGTAAATATACAATAACTGTGGTCACTATATACTTCTGTAAGGTCAGATCAGGCCAAGACCCCGGTACATGTCTAACCTTGAAATATGGCTCCTCTAAATACTCTAAGTTGAGTTATGGTCATGTGAACACCCCGCTTCACCACTCCATATATTCTTCTTGACACGTTGCCATTTTAGACAATTTTTCTTTGCAATGTTAACCCTTATACAATGCCATATGTGATGTTGTTATAACTGTTCTGCAAGGGTGGATGCTCACTCATTTTGCTTTGTCTGCATAGGAACCAAAGGAGGAGAAGCTGGGGCAAGTGCTAGACACAGAGCCAAAGAGAGAAAGCATGGAATAAAGTGTTCTGATCCTGCAAGTGAGTATCCCACAGTGGATTTATGTCTAAGTGACCTGCATCCTCACTACACCATATGCCGCCCATCTAAAAATACTGTATAGTGCTCAAATAATAGTCAGCATTCAAATAATACTCCATTTAAGGACATATACACAAATCAGACATAGCACCGGTGAAGTGACCTGTGCAGCAGTGAATAGCCTTGATTGTCACCTGTCATTCAGTGGGATGAACAGTATTAGACAGGAAATGGACAGTTAGCTCTTGAAATCAATGTGCCGGAATCAGGAAAATTGGGTAAATGTAAGGATCTGAGCAACTTTGACAAGGGCCAAATTGTAATGGCTAGACGTCAAGATTGTAGCAGTTCCAATTTGGCAGGGTGTTCCTGGTATGTAGTAGTTAGTACCTACCAAATATGCTCTAAAGAAGGACTACAGGGCCATGGGTGCCCAAGACTCATTAACCTTGGGGGTGAAGGCAAGTGTCTGGTGGTATTATTTAGAAACTGAATTGTAGTTGTAAGTGGGAACTATAATGATCAGTCATTGTGTGGGCCCCCCTTATGCCCTCGAAAAAACCTGTGGGTATCTGGCTTAAGATGCTAACGGCAGATCCTTTAAGTCCTGTAAGTTGGCCTCCATGTATGAGACTTGTTTTCACCTTGAACTATTTGTAATGTTCATTAAATCATTCCGAAAGAATTTTTGCAGTGGCATTATTCTGTGGAAGGAGACTGTGGCGGACTGAACCGTCACTAGGGGCTGCTGGAGAAGCCTGAGGGCTAGCCTCCTTCTTACGGACAATGGACCTAGAACTATGGAGACCCCCTCAGACCTTTTTGTGTTGCTAGATTCAAACCCTGCACCTGGGGTTACAGGGAACTATGAACCCTGATTTATGTGTGGAGTTTATATGTCACAATGCTCTTCTCTACACTTTTGATATTTACTTCCCTTTAAGTGAGGCCATATCATTGTCTTGGGCAGGATGGCATCTCTGGTCATGGCCCAGGAGTCAATCTCACCTTATTCTGCCCATCTTTAAATCAACTCTCATTACTAAAACAGGTCATAAGAGTTTCCACTGAGCCGTTCATCTTGGTGCATTGTTCTCTCAGTAGTAATTCACAATGAAATCACTGACGCGACCTCAATAAATGTGTCCTATCAGACCGCTGGGTGAGCTCCAGGAGCTTTTTGCTCTCAGACTAAATAAGTCTTTTTTTCTAATATTACATCATAACGTAAGCATCTTTCTTTCTGTCGGCATGAGCCGCAAGGAACAAAAGTCAAACAAATGTTAAACAAATCACTCCATAAATCACGTGGCCCTCAGCTACCACGCATGGAATCAAGGAAGTCTCTATTCACGGCCACTATGGTTAGCTCTGTGTTAAAAGGAGTGATGACATCATCTCTGTGGAAGCAGGAAGCAGGAAGTTGTGTGGATTACAGCATTGCCAAAACTCTGAGGGCTGTTTGTATGTTTACATGTTATGCGTGTGTCGTGGTTTATAACGGTTGGGTGAGTGATCATCAATGTTCTTCCAGAATTTCATAATTAGAACAAATAGATATTAAGCATCCTTCCACGAGAACATCTTGTCAGTGCAATAAATATTTATCTCATCCCAGACAAGCGGATGTTGACAAGCTACATACTGGTAGTCACCGATCGTATCATCTGGTGTTAACTCCGCTAACAATGTTCTATATCATTCTATTGTCAGTGACGGGAAGGCCCAGCACGGATGTGTGCACGGTACATGTAGCAGAGCTGCCATCTGTTGTGACTCATAGCGATGTCATCTGTCTGACGTCTGTGATTTTACAGAGAAACACCATCAAAACCTGCAGCATTTTCTAATAGGGGTCAACCAGTTTCTCAAATGATATACATAAAAGCAGCAAAAAATACTGCATAAAAAAATGCTACTCACCTCTTGAGTCCTGCATAGAATCAGTACAGAGGCTTCAGCAGCCCACTTGGTCCTTGTTTACAAGCATCCAGCACGTGATTGCTGCAGCCAGTCAGAAGCCTCAGTGGTCATATGTCATATTACTGGTGCCATGGCTCCCATCAATGACTGGAGATTCCAGTAGTATGACTGCCGAGGGCGCACATGGACTGTAGTAGTCAAGGGCTGTTCACTCAAAAGCAAACACCAGGGGCCTATCATCATCTATCTATCAGTCTGTCTGTCTATCTCATATCTGTCTACTATCTATCTCCTATTTATCTATCCCGAAAAAAACGTACCCAAGCCCAGCCCAGGAGTATTTCAGCATCTGGAGGAATAAAATAAGAACATCCCAGAAGCTGACAGTATACCAGAACCTACGTAGGGAATACAAACTTCCCCAATATCTGGAGAAACTCCCCAATCCAAGCGACCAACAGATCCTGAGCCGGTACAGACTGAGCGCCCACAGCCTGCTCATTGAATCCGGGCGTCACCGACAGAGGTACAAGCCCAGAGAGAGCAGACTGTGCCAGCAGTGCGACCAGGAGGCCGGGGAGGATGAGGCTCATTTCCTGCTGCGGTGCCCCAAATACTCAGCAGTGAGGGAGACTCATTTCAGGAGACTGTCTGATCTCTGCGCAGACTTTAACTTCATGAAGGAGGAAGAGAGACCATCAATACTGCTTGGGGAAGAGGAGAATACAGCGGCCATAGCAGTACAATATGCCAGTGCCTGCCATAGACTGAGCCTGCCATAGACCCTGGATGTGTCCCTATCCCAATCCCCCCACCCTTATCTATTTATCTCCCACTTGCTTTGGCAATGCAAATATTTATTTAGTCCCGCCATTAACCGTTATTTTGATCTATCTATCTATATCCTATCTATCTATCCCAAAAAAAACTTACCCAAACCCAACCTATGGGCAGAGAGGAGTATTTCAGCATCTGGAGGAACAATATAAGAACATCCCAGAAGTTGACAGTATACCAGAGCCTGCAGAGGGAGTACAAACTGGCCTCATATCTGGAGAAACTCCCCAACCCCAGAGACCGACAGATCCTGAGCCGCTAAAGACTGAGCGCCCACAGCCTGCTCATCGAATCTGGGCAGCACCAACAAAGGTACAAGCCCAGGGAGAGCAGACTGTGCCAGCAGTGCGACCAGGAGGCCGGGGAGGATGAGGCTCATTTCCTGCTGCGCTGCCTCCAATACTCAGCAGTGAGGGACACTCACATCAGGAGACTGTCTGATCTCTGCCCAGACTTCACCTCCATGGAGGAGGAAGAGAGACTCTCCATACTGCTGGGCGAAGAGGAGAACACAACGGCCATAGCAGCACAATATGCCAGTGCCTACCATAGACTGAGAGGAGTGTGGTATGTCATGGACTTCTACACCCCACCCCAGATGTGTCCCTATCCCCATCCCCCCACCCCTATTCATTTATCTCCTACTTGGTTTGGGAATACTAATATTTATTTAGTCCCACCAGTAAAGGTTATTTTGATCCATCTATCTATCTATCTATCTATTTCATATCGATCTATCTCTCATATATAATTTCTAGATATACAGTATAAGTACACAGTTTAAAGTTAACAATTTTTTTAGGTCGTGTCCTGGAGAAAAATTCTGTGAATTCTTTACAACTGAAGTCTCCAGTGCTCTTACAGTATATCTTACTGTCAGACGTATAGAGGATATAGATCCTGATTTACAGCATGTAAAACTGATATGATTGATTACCGTTGTAGTGGATTGTTTTCTCTTTCATCACAATAGGTAATTGGCTGCTGCAGATTGATTTGAACCAGATATCTTTCCATGCAAAGTGAGGTGACCCTGCAGGACCTCTGACTGATTGCCTACAGTGTACGGACCTGTGGTCTACTTTATCCTTGAAATGTTCTGTTACAGTATATTAATGCAAAGTACATGTCGATACGTTCCCAGAATCATAGATAAAATTTCAAGATGTTATACATCTGAATGGCCCTAAAATGGCCACTGTCTACACCACACCAGATCTTCTGCTCTCTAGGAACTAACACACTGCTTTATCTCCAGAATAAGCATCCAGTAATGTCCTCTGCTGACATACAGTAGATGTCTTAGCTGCTCATACATATCCAGGAGAATTTTCTGTAGGAAGTAATCCTGGTAAGAGGGGTAGAGGATAGTGTTGGGCGAGCATGCTGGGCCAAACACTTTTTTACTCGAGCATCGCTATGCTCGGGACATCGCGGTGTTCGGCCAAACACCATGTGTGCTCGAGCGAGATGCTAGAGTCTCCTCCCCCCATGTTTGTTGGCTGCTACACAGCCAATAAACATGCAAGGGGGTACTGGCACTCACTGTAATGCTGTAGCCATGCTGGTTACTGGCATTACAGTGATTGGCTGGTCGGAACGCGTCATTGGGTGCTATATACCACCCGTTGGCATGTGGTTCGGCTCAGTCTTAGTCAGGGAGAGCTGCAGCAGAAGGGACAGATAGTGTAGAGACAGGATTTTTTTTTTTTTTTAGGCAGGGTTTACTGGTGAAAGGAGTTAGAGACCCAAAAGTCCTTTTAAGGACTATTGTTTTATCTGGCTGCCATTGATATTATTAGCGCAAACTGCGCTAAATTGCGTGCAATTGTTTGGCCGCTGCTGACAGTGACACAACCTCTGCTACATCTGTTGTGTTACATTTGCGCTGTGAAATTCAACGCAATTGTTTGGCCACTGGTGACAGCGACATTACCTGCGCTACATCTCCTGTATAACGTTTGCGTATCCTAAATATCTGTGACAGTCAGTGTAATTTATTTGCGCATACACTTACAAAACCTGTGCTACTGTACGTGTGACAGACTTGCAAGCATATATACCACTTAATATGCTCAAGGCGAGCAGTAAGGGACGGGGAAGTGGCTGTGATGCTGCTGGTGCACGCACTGGGCACGGTGAATTTGTGCCTGCTACCAGAGCACAAGAAAAACACTCATCCGCGATACCTAGCTTCATGTCCCAGTTTGCAGGACGGCACAGGACACCACTCTCGAAGTCAGACCAGTGTGATTAGGTGGTCGGTTGGATTGCAGCAGATAATGCTTCAAGTCGGTTAAGCACCACCCTGTCTTCCACAAAGTCCAGTCTCAGTAGCTGAGAGTCTGGTCAACAGAATCCTCACCCTGATCCTCCTTCCTCCCACCATGGAGAGTCTTTGCAAACAAGTGATCCCACACTCGGATATTCCGAGGAGCTATTCCTTGATTTGGCCCTCTCGCCTAACCCGCTTGAAGAGGGACATGAGGAGATCTAGTGCCCTGATTCCCAAACTCTTGAGCATTCACAGTCAGAAAAAGATGACGGTGGGGAACGGCAATTAGTGTTTCACAAGGTGGATGATGATGATGATGATGAGACACAGTTGCCAATAAGTCAACCGCAATTAGTGTCTCAAGAGGTTCATGATGAGGATGAGACTCATTTGTCAGTAAGTAAGGGTTGTTGTTAGGTCAACAAGTCAGGAGGATGACCTGAGTGAGGAAGGGGAAGAGGAGGTGGTGGACGATGAAATCACTGACCCAACCTGGGAAGTGGCAAGCCGAGCGAGGACAGCAGTACAGATGGGGAGGGATCCGCAGCACCACAACAGGCTGGAAGAGGCAGTAGGTTGCCAAAAGGGAGAAGGCGGGCCACACCAAACAGTTCCCCGGAGCACCCGCTTGCGGTAATCTCCCTTGCTAAGGGGTTGGTCTTCCGCAGTTTGGCGCTTTTTTTAGGAAAGTGCGGACAATAAAAGAATTGTCATTTGCAACATGTGCTGTACCAAAATGAGCTAGGGCGTAAACACTAGCAACCTCACCACCACCAGCATGATCCGCCACATGGCATCAAAGCACCGTAATAGGTGGGCCGAACGCCTTGGTCCACAATAAGTATCTGCGGGTCACACCACTGCCTCCTCTTCCCCTGTGTTGAGTGCTGGCCAATCCCCTGTACAAGACTCAGGCCTGGATGCCTCCCATCCTTCACCTGGACCTTTGCAAGCACCATCAGCTAGCACATCCACTTCTGTGTCCCAGCGCAGCATGCAGATGTCCATACCCCAGGCCTTTGAACGAAAGCGCAAATACCCAGCCACCCACCCACAGGCCATAGCACTAAATGCGCAGCTTTCCAAATTGCAGGCCCTGGAAATGTTGCCATTTTGGCTTGTGGACACTGAGGTTAACCGCAACCTGATGGCGGTGGCGGTCCCTCCGACTCCCTCGTTACTCAGTCCCCAGCTGCCACTATTTTTCCCTGGTGTGCCGTCCCCGCCTTACACCAGAATGTGTCCCGTAACATCACCCATGCCCTGACCAACGCAGTTATTGGAAAGGTCCACTTAACGACTGACACATAGACAAGTGCTTTTGGCCAAGGATGCTACATTTCGCTGACGGCACACTAGGTGAACGTTGTGGAGGCTGTAGCCCTTTCCTGACTTGTGAGCAGCCACAATGCACAGCCACAGGTCCTCACTGAGCTCCTTTGTCTTAGCCATGACTGTCCACAAACCAACTGCAGAGAGCTGCTGCTTTTCACCTGTTGAGTTGATTAAAACAGCTGTTCCCAATTAATCAGAGTAATTAGGATTAGGGATGAGCGAACTCGAACTGTATAGTTCGGGTTCGTACCGAATTTTGGGGTGTCCGTGACACGGACCCGAACCCGGACATTTTCGTAAAAGTCCGGGTTCGGGTTCGGTGTTCGTCGCTTTCTTGGCGCTTTTGTGACGCTTTCTTGGCGCTTTTTGAAAGGCTGCAAAGCAGCCAATCAACAAGCGTCATACTACTTGCCCCAAGAGGCCGTCACAGCCATGCCTACTATTGGCATGGCTGTGATTGGCCAGAGCACCATGTGACCCAGCCTCTATTTAAGCTGGAGTCACATAGCGCCGCCCGTCACTCTGCTCTGATTAGCGTAGGGAGAGGTTGCGGCTGCGACAGTAGGGCGAGATTAGGCAGATTAACTCCTCCAAAGCACTTGATTATTGATCGATCTGCAGCTGTGGATCATTGAGCTGCTGATACTCAATTGCTCACTGTTTTTAGGCTGCCCAGACCGTTTGTCAGTCACATTTTTCTGGGGTGATCGGCGGCCATTTTGTGTCTTGTGCGGTGCTGCGACCAAGTGCATCCAAGCTGCGACCAAGTGCATTTAACCCTCAATGGTGTGGTTGTTTTTTGGCTAAAGCCTACATCAGGGTGAAGCTGTCACACCAAGTGCATTTAACCAGCAATAGTCTGTTTATTTTTTGGCCATATACTACATCAGGGGCAAGCTGCGCCCGTCACCAAGTGCATTTAACCCTCAGTAGTGTGGTTGGTCAAGCTGTGACACCAAGTGCATTTAACCAGCAATAGTCTGTTCATTTTTTGGCCATATACTACATCAGGGGCAAGCTGCGCCCGTCACCAAGTGCATTTAACCCTCAGTAGTGTGGTTCGTCAAGCTGTGACACCAAGTGCATTTAACCAGCAATAGTCTGTTCATTTTTTGGCCATATACTACATCAGGGGCAAGCTGCGCCCGTCACCAAGTGCATTTAACCAGCAATAGTGGGTTTATTTTTTGGCCATATCCCAGTCTAATTCTGTCACTAAATCCATACCGGTCACCCAGCGCCTAAATACTAGGCCTCAAATTTATATCCCGCTAAATCTCTCGTTACCGCTGTCCTGTTGTGGCTGGGAAAGTTATTTAGTGTCCGTCAAAGCACATTTTTTGTTCTGGGTTGAAATACAATTCCCAATTTAGCAATTTCATAATTTAGTGGTTTCTGCTATATCAGAGCTATTTGAAATCTATCCCTAAAAGGGTATATAATATTCAAGGTGCACATAGGGTCATTCAGAATAACTTCACACACCCGCTACTGTGCATTTCCAAGTCCAATTCTGTTAGTAAATCTATACCTGTCACCCAGCGCCTAAATACTAGGCCTCAAATTTATATCCAGCTGAATTTGAATACAATACATTGGGCCAAATAATATTTTTGTTGTTGTGGTGAACGATAACAATGAGGAAAACATCTAGTAAGGGACGCGGACATGGTCGTGGTGGTGTTGGTGGACCCTCTGGTGCTGGGAGAGGACGTGGCCGTTCTGCCACATCCACACGTCCTAGTGTACCAACTACCTCAGGTCCCAGTAGCCTCCAGAATTTACAGCGATATATGGTGGGGCCCAATGCCGTTCTAAGGATGGTAAGGCCTGAGCAGGTACAGGCATTAGTCAATTGGGTGGCCGACAGTGGATCCAGCACGTTCACATTATCTCCCACCCAGTCTTCTGCAGAAAGCGCACAGATGGCGCCTGAAAACCAACCCCATCAGTCTGTCACATCACCCCCATGCATACCAGGGAAACTGTCTCAGCCTCAAGTTATGCAGCAGTCTCTTATGCTGTTTGAAGACTCCACTGGCAGGGTTTCCCAAGGGCATCCACCTAGCCCTTCTCCAGCGGTGAAAGACATAGAATGCACTGACGCACAACCACTTATGTTTCCTGATGATGAGGACATGGAAATACCACCTCAGCATGTCTCTGATGATGACGAAACACAGGTGCCAACTGCTGCGTCTTTCTGCAGTGTGCAGACTGAACAGGAGGTCAGGGATCAAGACTGGGTGGAAGACGATGCAGGGGATGATGAGGTCCTAGACCCCACATGGAATGAAGGTCATGCCACTGACTTTCACAGTTCGGAGGAAGAGGCAGTGGTGAGACCGAGCCAACAGCGTAGCAAAAGAGGGAGCAGTGGGCAAAAGCAGAACACCCGCCGCCAAGAGACTCCGCCTGCTACTGACCGCCGCCATCTGGGACCGAGCACCCCAAAGGCAGCTTCAAGGAGTTCCCTGGCATGGCACTTCTTCAAACAATGTGCTGACGACAAGACCCGAGTGGTTTGCACGCTGTGCCATCAGAGCCTTAAGCGAGGCATTAACGTTCTGAACCTGAGCACAACCTGCATGACCAGGCACCTGCATGCAAAGCATGAACTGCAGTGGAGTAAACACCTTAAAACCAAGGAAGTCACTCAGGCTCCCCCTGCTACCTCTTCTGCTGCTGCCGCCTCGGCCTCTTCTGCTGCTGCCGCCACCTCGGCCTCTTCCTCCG
Organism: Bufo gargarizans; assembly: GCF_014858855.1. NCBI lineage: Eukaryota > Metazoa > Chordata > Amphibia > Anura > Bufonidae > Bufo > Bufo gargarizans. The sequence goes on from NW_025334405.1 coordinate 230,516, forward strand.
CCTCTGGAGGAACGTTGGCACCTGCCGCCCAGCAAACAGGGGATGTACCACCAACACCACCACCACCACCTCCGTCACCAAGCGTCTCAACCATGTCACACGCCAGCGTTCAGCTCTCCATCTCACAAACATTTGATAGAAAGCGTAAATTCCCACCTAGCCACCCTCGATCCCTGGCCCTGAATGCCAGCATTTCTAAACTACTGGCCTATGAAATGCTGTCATTTAGGCTGGTGGACACAGACAGCTTCAAACAGCTCATGTCGCTTGCTGTCCCACAGTATGTTGTTCCCAGCCGCCACTACTTCTCCAAGAGAGCCGTGCCTTCCCTGCACAACCAAGTATCCGATAAAATCAAGTGTGCACTGCGCAACGCCATCTGTATCAAGGTCCACCTAACCACAGATACGTGGACCAGTAAGCACGGCCAGGGACGCTATATCTCCCTAACTGCACACTGGGTAAATGTAGTGGCAGCTGGGCCCCAGGCGGAGAGCTGTTTGGCGCACGTCCTTCCGCCGCCAAGGATCGCAGGGCAACATTCTTTGCCTCCTGTTGCCACCTCCTCCTTCTCGGCTTCCTCCTCCTCTTCTTCCACCTGCTCATCCAGTCAGCCACACACCTTCACCACCAACTTCAGCACAGCCCGGAGTAAACGTCAGCAGGCCATTCTGAAACTCATATGTTTGGGGGACAGGCCCCACACCGCACAGGAGTTGTGGCGGGGTATAGAACAACAGACCGACGAGTGGTTGCTGCCGGTGAGCCTCAAGCCCGGCCTGGTGGTGTGTGATAATGGGCGAAATCTCGTTGCAGCTCTGGGACTAGCCAATTTAACGCACATCCCTTGCTTGGCGCATGTGCTGAATTTGGTGGTGCAGAAGTTCATTCACAACTACCCCGACATGTCAGAGCTGCTGCATAAAGTGCGGGCCGTCTGTTCGCGCTTCCGGCGTTCACATCCTGCTGCTGCTCGCCTGTCTGCGCTACAGCGTAACTTCGGCCTTCCCGCTCACCGCCTCATATGCGACGTGCCCACCAGGTGGAACTCCACCTTGCACATGCTGGACAGACTGTGCGAGCAGCAGCAGGCCATAGTGGAGTTTCAGCTGCAGCACGCACGGGTCAGTCGCACTACAGAACAGCACCACTTCACCACCAATGACTGGGCCTCCATGCGAGACCTGTGTGCCCTGTTGCGCTGTTTCGAGTACTCCACCAACATGGCCAGTGGCGATGACGCCGTTATCAGCGTTACAATACCACTTCTATGTCTCCTTGAGAAAACACTTAGGGCGATGATGCAAGAGGAGGTGGCCCAGGAGGAGGAGGAGGAGGAGGAGGAGGAGGAGGAGGAAGAGGGGTCATTTTTAACACTTTCAGGCCAGTCTCTTCGAAGTGACTCAGAGTTAGGTTTTTGGCAACAGCAGAGGCCAGGTACAAATGTGGCCAGACAGGGCCCACTACTGGAGGACGAGGAGGACGAGGATGAGGAGGAGGTGGAGGAGGATGAGGATGAAGCATGGTCACAGCGGGGTGGCACCCAACGCAGCTCGGGTCCATCACTGGTGCGTGGCTGGGGGAAAGGCAGGACGATGACGATACACCTCCCACAGAGGACAGCTTGTCCTTACCCCTGGGCAGCCTGGCACACATGAGCGACTACATGCTGCAGTGCCTGCGCAACGACAGCAGAGTTGCCCACATTTTAACCTGTGCGGACTACTGGGTTGCCACCCTGCTGGATCCACGCTACAAAGACAATGTGCCCACCTTACTTCCTGCACTGGAGCGTGATAGGAAGATGCGCGAGTACAAGCGCACGTTGGTAGACGCGCTACTGAGAGCATTCCCAAATGTCACAGGGGAACAAGTGGAAGCCCAAGGCCAAGGCAGAGGAGGAGCAAGAGGACGCCAAGGCAGCTGTGTCAATGCCAGCTCCTTTGAGGGCAGGGTTAGCATGGCAGAGATGTGGAAAACTTTTGTCAACACGCCACAGCTAACTGCACCACCACCTGATACGCAACGTGTTAGCAGGAGGCAACATTTCACTAACATGGTGGAACAGTACGTGTGCACACCCCTCCACGTACTGACTGATGGTTCGGCCCCATTCAACTTCTGGGTCTCTAAATTGTCCACGTGGCCAGAGCTAGCCTTTTATGCCTTGGAGGTGCTGGCCTGCCCGGCGGCCAGCGTTTTGTCTGAACGTGTATTCAGCACGGCAGGGGGCGTCATTACAGACAAACGCAGCCGCCTGTCTACAGCCAATGTGGACAAGCTGACGTTCATAAAAATGAACCAGGCATGGATCCCACAGGATCTGTCCGTCCCTTGTCCAGATTAGACATTAACTACCTCCCCTTAACCATATATTATTGGACTCCAGGGCACTTCCTCAGTCAATCCTATTTTTATTTTCATTTTACCATTATATTGCGAGGCTACCCAAAGTTGAATGAACCTCTCCTCTGTCTGGGTGCCGGGGCCTAAATATATGCCAGTGGACTGTTCCAATGTTGGGTGACGTAAAGCCTGATTCTCTGCTATGACATGCAGACTGATTCTCTGCTGACATGAAGCCAGATTGTCTGTTACGGGACCTCTCTCCTCTGCCTGGGTGCTGGGCCTAAATTTATGAAAATAGACTCTTACAGTGGTGGGTGACGTGAAGCCTGATTCTCTGCTATGACATGAAGACTTATTCTCTGCTGACATGAAGCCAGATCCTCTGTTACGGGACCTCTCTCCTCTGCCTGGGTGCTGGGCCTAAATATATGCCAATGGACTGTTGCAGTGGTGGCTGACGTGAAGCCTCATTCTCTGCTATGACATGCAGACTTATTCTCTGCTGACATGAAGCCAGATCCTCTGTTACGGGACCTCTCTCCTCTGCCTGGGTGCTGGGCCTAAATATATGCCAATGGACTGTTGCAGTGGTGGCTGACGTGAAGCCTGATTCTCTGCTATGACATGAAGACTGATTCTCTGCTGACATGAAGCCAGATTCTCTGTTACGGGGCCTCTCTCCTCTGCCTGTGTGCTGGGCCTAAATATATGACAATGGACTGTTGCAGTGGTGGCTGACGTGAAGCCTGATTCTCTGCTATGACATGCAGACTGATTCTCTGCTGACATGAAGCCAGATTCTCTGTTACGGGACCTCTCTCCAATTGATTTTGGTTAATTTTTATTTATTTAATTTTTATTTTTATTCATTTCCCTATCCACATTTGTTTGCAGGGGATTTACCTACATGTTGCTGCCTTTTGCAGCCCTCTAGCCCTTTCCTGGGCTGTTTTACAGCCGTTTTAGTGCCGAAAAGTTCGGGTCCCCATTGACTTCAATGGGGTTCGGGTTCGGGACGAAGTTCGGATCGGGTTCGGATCCCGAACCCGAACATTTCCGGGAAGTTCGGCCGAACTTCTCGAACATCCAGGTGTTCGCTCAACTCTAATTAGGATGCTTTAGAACAGCTTGGACTATTTTGAATCAACACTTTTTGCTCAAATGTAAATAAAAGCTGAGAAATGTTTTTCCCCCACAATAATGCCTCTTGTACACCGTCTTATTATCTTTTGGGAGACACCGATGTCATTTCCCGTCTAAAAATTACTTGCTGGTTGAATAAAAGTAACTTTAAGTCAAAATTTGCCAGGGGTATGAACAATTATGGGCAGCACTGTATACTCTAAATGGGATGGGAAAGGGTCCAGGATTGAGTAAACAAGAGGATATCAATCGTATCAGGGACAGTACTAGCCCTATTATATTCCTGATTGATCCTGAGCCCAGAGGTATCACCTAATGGTGGTGACCCCCCGTCCTCGTACCTATCCTGGATTACCCTAGTTAGTCCTGAAAAAAAGTGGGCTTGTAGATAAAGGTGGGGCTGGTGAAAAAAAAAATATACCTGTAGTGGGATAGTTCACTGATAGGATGATACATTTAGATGTTCCACTGACCAACGTCCAGCCCCACTGGAACTCGGTGGGGCTGGACGTTGGTCAGTGGAACATCTAAATGTATCATCCTATCAGTGAACTATCCCACTACAGGTATATTTTTTTTTTCACCAGCCCCACCTTTATCTACAAGCCCACTTTTTTGTTGTTGTGTGTGAGCACCCGTCTTCTGTACCTCCTGATGAACCTAGCGAGTGGGGGAAACGCGTCAGGGTGACAGGGTACTTTCTTCAGGACTAACTAGGGTAATCCAGGATAGGTACGAGGACGGGGGGGTCACCGCCATTAGGTGATACCTCTGGGCTGAGGATCAATCAGGAATATAATAGGGATAATACTGTCCCTGATATGATTGATATCCTCTTGTTTACTCAATCCTAGACCCTTTCCCATCCCATTTAGGGTATATGTACAGTATATTGGTTGAACAGTCAAGGTCATTTTAAGTGTATCAATAAAAATCTTTTGTTTAAAGGGTTCTTTAGTTTATATTTATATTGAATCGTTTAAAAAATAGCACTCATTTATCGACAGTACATCTGTATGCTGCTTTATCGTTTATTTTTCTGTGGTGGAAAGGACTAGCAAAATAGTGCAATACCAGAAGGTCCTTGTGGAAAAATTGCTCTAAAAATTTCCATCTGACAACACTGGTGGCAGACTTCGTAGTTCCTTGGGCAACCGAGGAGGGGCGACGAGGAGAACACACAGCAGTTCCAACAGAGGCAGGGCAACACTCTCCAAGGCCTGGGACAGTTTCATGACACCCCGCCAGCACCATCATACTGATGTGTAGCCTACTGTCACAAGGAGGGAAAAATTTTGGAAGATGGTGAAGGAGTACGTAGCAGACTGTGTCTGCATCCTCAGTGATCCCTCTGTGCCTTACAACTATTGGGCGTCCAAGCTGTACACGTGGCACGAACTGGTGCTCTATGCCTTGGAGGTGCTGGCCTGCCTCGCCGCCAGCATTTTGTCAGAGCGGGTATTTAGTGCTGCTGGGGGCATAATAACTGATAAGCGCATCCGACTGTCAACTGAAAATGCTGAGAGGTTGACCCTCAAAGATTTGATGTTATTGGATTATGCAATTGATATGTTATTGATAAGTCATCAGTGTCTATGGTGGGAATACCTAAGCCTGATTATAGAGATAGCTGCTGATTAGTGTTGGGCGAGCATGCTCGGCCAAACATCACGTGTGTTCAAGTCAGTGTATTTAAATCAAATTTAGCCTCTATTTCTGAAAAGTTTCTGTCAGGATTCGTACTCACAACCTTCTACGTTACAGCCAAAAATGTTAACCACTACACTTTACAGCTGCATGGCCAGTTGCAAAAAAATAAAATAATCATAATAATATGAGCCTTCTGTTGTTACTAGTAGTAAGTATTCCTATACAGCAGTCTCATTAATTTTTTAGCTACTGGCCATGTAGCTGTATAATGTGATGGTTAACATTCTGCGCTGTAATGTAGAAGGTTGTGAGTTTGAATCCTGTCAGAAGCTTTCAGAAATAGAGGCTGAATTAAATATATATATATATATATATATAGATATAAAAATGAGGCAGCACAGTGGGTTCAATCAGTAGAAGGGTGCACGGCCCAAAGGATAAGCAGTCCTTGTATACAAAATATCAAAAAAAGGCAGCACTCCAAGGATTAAATGAAAAAACAATCACCTTTTATTCACCCATGTGGGCAGCACAACGTTTCAGTTCAGCACTAGAGCCTTTCTCAAGCAAGGCTCCAATCCTTGGAGTGCTGCCTTTTTTGATATTTTATATATATACTGTATATATATATATATATATATATAAAATTGTAATTGTAAAAAATTTGTAATTACTAAAAATATATATATATATATATAAACTGTATATATAGAATGCAATGAATGGCAGCACCAACCTTGCGATTTGAAAATTGGGTGCAAGCTCCAGTGGGAATAGCGTCCCAGGATAATACAAATGAAAAATAGAGCAGCACTCCAGTATGGTGAAAAAAATAAAGCTGTTTTTTCACCCAGTGGTGACGCGACGTTTCGGCTCCAACATGAAGCCTTTCTTAAGCCTTGAGAAAGGCTTCATGGTGGAGCTGAAACGTCGCGTCACCACTGGGTGAATAAACAGCTTTATTTTTTTCACCATACTGGAGTGCTGCTCTATTTTACATATATATATATATATATAGTAATCATACTTCTGATCTATATGAATGCATAATATGTGGGAAACTACTACTGATGTTTTAGCCATAATATATTGTGGGGATCCGCTCTGGTAGGCAGTGGTAGCGAGTGCAGTATAGAGGCAACACAGAATGGTCTTGGTGTAAAACACGATGCTTTGTTTATTCACACGGTGCATATTTGTGAAAGACGGTGCAGTTCATAGGGAGGGTGGTCACACACAACAGCAAAATAATAGTTCAAACACAGCAAGTCCCTGCTGCAGGCTACTTGAGGCCTGTTTCAGTCACATAAAGCAAAGTCTATTTAAAGCCAGGAGTAATGTCACCTTTTTCTCCTTGGTGAAGTAAGTCCATGGGTCTTGCTTCTAACCACAGGACACGGATCCCTCCTGGGTTCAGCTGCAGGATCCTGCACAGTCCTCCACAGGCCTCAGCACACAGCCCAGCTCACCTCCACTTCTCACTCTCTCAGCCAGAGAACACAGAAGCTCCACATTGTGCACCACACCCTTGTTGCTGGTCAGGTTTTAACCCTTCCCTGCAAAACCTGGCCTGGACCATGGGGAGACAGGCACCCGCCCGCATATCTGCCTGCTCCCAATAAGAGCCGGCCCGGATCCGCTGTTAACAGCATAACCGCTGCAAAATGCACTTTTCTGGCTCTTACTCCACCGGTGCCAGGACCCCCGGTGGCACGTACCTCCCGTCTACTACCACCCCAGGTACTCTCCTACATATCCCCCCCCCCTTTGTTCAACCCTGAAGGATTGCACACCCTGTTCAATCCTGAGGGGTTGGACACATGTACAACAGTGTACCCGGGACAGGGCATCGGCATTCCCCTGTAAGCGGCCTGCCCTGTGTTTGACACTGCACTTAAAATTCTGGAGGGACAAGAACCATCTGGTGACCCGGGCACTCCCCTCCTTGGCCCGGCTCATCCACTGGAGAGGGGAATGGTTGGTCACCAGACGGAACCTTCTCCCTAACAGATAGTACCTAAGGGACTCGAGGGCCCACTTAATGGCCAGGCATTCTCTCTCTACCACGCTGTACCTGGTTTCCGCTGGGGTGAGTTTGCGACTCAGGAAGATAACAGGGTGTTCCTCCCCACTGATTTGCTGAGAGAGTACTGCCCCTAGGCCCACTCCAGAGGCGTTCGTCTGAACGAAAAATTCCCGCGTGAAGTCGGGTGTCACCAAAACCGGGGACCCACACAGAGCCGACTTCAAACGGGAGAATGCCTCCTCCGCCTGCTCATCCCAGAGGACCATCACCGCCTTCCTCCCCTTTAAAAGTCTTGTCAACGGGGCCGCTACTGTGGCAAAGTTGGGGATAAAGCGCATGTAATATCCTATCATCCCTAGGAACGAACGTACTTGCTTGGTGGTAAGAGGTCTGGGCCAGCTCTTGATCGCCTCAACCTTGTCTACCTGGGGTTTGACAACTCCCCGCCCAATCACGTATCCCAGGTACCGGACCTCCTCGAACCCGAGCGAACACTTTTTTGGGTTGGCCGTCAGTCCAGCTTTTCTAAGTGAATCGACTACGGCCTGTACCTTGGGCAGGTGACTCTCCCAGTCCTGGCTAAACACGATGATGTCGTCCAGATATGCCAAAGCATATGGACGATGGGGCCGTAGGATGACGTCCATCAATCGCTGGAAGGTGGCTGGAGCGCCATGTAGGCCAAAGGGCAAAACTTGGTATTGAAATAACCCCTCGGGGGTGACAAAGGCAGTCTTCTCCTTTGCTGCCTCCGTGAGAGGCACCTGCCAATATCCTTTTGTGAGGTAGAGGACCGAGAAATAGCGAGCTTTCCCTAGCCGTTCTATGAGCTCGTCTACCCGGGGCATGGGGTAGGCATCGAATTTCGACACTTCGTTGAGCTTTCTAAAGTCATTGCAGAAGTGCAGAGTACCGTCAGGTTTTGGGATGAGGACTATGGGGCTGGCCCACTCGCTCCTTGACTTCTCAATCACCCCTAACCTCAACATGGACCTTACTTCTTCTGAAATGGCCTGTCACCGGGCCTCCGGTACACGATACGGCTTTAACCGTACCCTGACGTAGGGCTCGGTGACGATGTCATGTCGGACTACCGAATTTCGACCAGGAAGCTCAGAGAATACGTCCCTATTTCGACTCACCAACTCTTTGGCTTCCTGAGCTTGTTTAGTCGACAGACCACCCGCTATCTTTACCGCGGAGGTGCCCTCCGGGACCTCGGGTGGAGCTGGGATCTTCCCTGCAGACAAGACAGTGCTTGGGCTGTCCCCAATGAGACACTCCCTATCTCTCCACGATTTCAGTAAATTTACATGATATACCTGTTCTGGCTTCCGCCGGCCTGGCTGGGATATCTTGTAATTCACTGACCCTACCTTCTCTTTCACCTCGTAGGGACCTTGCCACCGTGCCAAAAACTTACTGTCAATGGTGGGGACTAGCACCAGTACCCGGTCACCCGGGTTAAGTGTCCGGACCTGGGCACTCCGGTTGTATACCCGGCTCTGTGCCAGTTGGGCGGCTTCCATGTGTTCCCGGACAATTGGTAGGACTGTCTCTATACGGTCCTGCATCTTTTCTATATGCTCTATAATACTCTTGTGGGGGGTGGGCTGTTGCTCCCACGCCTCTTTAGCAATGTCCAGCAACACTCTTGGCTGTCGACCGTATAATAGCTCGAAGGGCGAGAATCCCGTAGATGCCTGGGGCACTTCTCGCACTGCGAACAATACGTACGGCAGCAACAGGTCCCAATCCTTTCCGTCTTTGGCTACGGTTCTTTTAAGCATAGTTTTTAGGGTTTTGTTAAAGCATTCCACTAGTCCGTCGGTCTGAGGATGGTATACGGACGTGTGCAACCGTTTAACCCCTAAAAGCTTGCAGAGCTCCCTCGTCACCTTAGACATGAAGGGCGTCCCCTGGTCGGTCAGGATCTCTTTTGGAATCCCCACCCTTGCGAACATACCCATGAGTTCTTTAGCTATGAGCTTAGCGGAAGTATGACGTAGTGGGATCGCTTCAGGATATCTGGTGGCATAGTCTAAGACCACCAAGATATGCTGGTGCCCTCTGGCCGACTTGTTTATGGGGCCTACCAGATCCATCCCTATTCTTTCGAAGGGGACCTCGATGATGGGCATGGGTACTAGTGGACTGCGATAGTGGGGCTGGGGGCTCGTCATCTGACACACTGGACAGGATTGGCAAAACCTTTTAACCTCCTCATAAACCCGGGCCAATAGAACCTTTGAAGAATCCGCTCTTGGTTTTTTTTTACGCCCAAATGTCCTCCCAGCGCGTGGGAGTGGGCCAAGTCCAGTACCACACGGCGGTATGGCTGGGGTACCACCAGCTGCTCCACTACCTCGTGCTGCACTTTGTCCACCCTATACAGCAGGTCCTGGTTAAAAGCCAGATGGCGAAACACTGAGTCGGCCCCTGGGTGCTGAGCCACCCCATTTACCACTGTCACCCCTTCCCTCGCCCGCAATAATGTCGGATCCTGGAGCTGGGCGGTCCCGAACGTGTCACGGGATACCTCCAGGTCCGGGATGGACGGGGTTTCCACGGAGTCGCCTGCCAACACCTCTAGGGGAAACCTATCGGGATGACACTCTACAGGTGATGTGGTGACCCCTACAGCTAGTATCCCTGCATCGGGATCCTCGGGCACTGGGCCCGATTGTCGTCTGTCCCTAAGGGAAGGCATATTGCTCTTCCATAGAGTCCAGAACAAAGGAAAATCCCTTCCCAGTATGGCGGCATAAGGGATTTGGCGTCCCACTCCGACGACATGCTGCACCTCTTTGCCCAACACGGACATGGTAACCCTGGCAGTGGGGTACTCCCGGCGGTCCCCATGGATACAGACAATGGACAGGGTTTGCTTCTCTGGGAGTGTCTCAGACACTAAGGACTCATGCACTAGGGTCACCAGGCTCCCAGAGTCCAGCAAAGCATTAATCGGATGCCAGATCGACCAAGACTTGGCACAGAGGTGGCATATCGGTGGCCGGCCTGGCATCCGCGGTACATACAGGCCGGGCAAAGAAAGAGGACCGGCGAGCGAACCCGCAGTCCATGGGTTCAGGTGTTTGAGGACAGTTCGCTGCCCTATGTCCCAGGCCGTGGCAGTGCCAACATTGAACCCCCGTGGTCCCTCCCCGGTCTCTCTTCCCTGGAGTAGGACTAGCCTTCCCCCCCTTTGTGGTTGGGTCCCTTTTTCCGGATTCCTAGCCTGAGAGGGAGCCCGACGGGATTCCCGCGCCTGCGTTGAGTCCCGCACCAAGTCCTGGGTTGCCACATACCTCTCGACAAGGCTTACTAACTGATCCAGGTTGCCGGGGTCTCCCTGACCAACCCAGCGCTGTATGGCCCTTGGCAGTGTGCGCACCAAACGATTGACCACCACCCGTTCCACCATCTGCGAGGGGCTCAATGTCTCAGGCTGCAGCCATTTTTTTACCAGGTGTAACAGGTCATAGGCCTGGGACCGAGCAGGCCGAGACTCGGAGAAGGCCCACTGGTAGACTCGATGTGCACGCACATAGGTATTAACCCCAAGACGAGCCAACACCTCCCCCTTCATCCTCTTATTGCTTTTGGCTTCCTCCTGACTGAGGTCGAAGTAGGCCTTTTGTGCATCTCCCACTAAAAATGGCGCCACTACTTCGGCCCACTGTTCTGCCGGTAACCTTTCCTGTTCCGCAGTGCGTTCGAAGACCATCAGGAACGCCTCGATATCCTCTTCAGGGCCCATCTTTCTTAATGCTGAGCGCACCTTATCCCGGGCAGCAGGACTGCGGTCCCCCCCGGGACGGCTTGTTGTTGTAACACACGCATGGACTCCTGCATAGTCGCCAGTTGCTGGGCCAGTAGACTATTCAACTGCCGCTGGTCTCTCAGGGCTTCCTCATGTCTCCGAGTAGCCTCCTCATTACTTTGCACCAAGTGTCTAATGGCCTCCTCCATCTTATCTAGAGCCACAAAACTTGCCGGCTTAATATATGACATACAGTCCAAACAACACAATTTCCGGCCTCACTGCCGTTTGCCCGCTGAAGCCACCAATTGTGGGGATCCGCTCTGGTAGGCAGTGGTAGCGAGTGCAGTATAGAGGCAACACAGAATGGTCTTGGTGTAAAACACGATGCTTTGTTTATTCACACGGTGCATATTTGTGAAAGACAGTGCAGTTCATAGGGAGGGTGATCACACACAACAGCAAAATAATAGTTCAAACACAGCAAGTCCCTGCTGCAGGCTACTTGAGGCCTGTTTCAGTCACATAAAGCAAAGTCTATTTAAAGCCAGGAGTAATGTCACCTTTTTCTCCTTGTTGAAGTAAGTCCATGGGTCTTGCTTCTAACCACAGGACATGGATCCCTCCTGGTTTCAGCTGCAGGATCCTGCACAGTCCTCCACAGGCCTCAGCACACAGCCCAGCTCACCTCCACTTCTCACTCTCTCAGCCAGAGAACACAGAAGCTCCACATTGTGCACCACACCCTTGTTGCTGGTCAGGTTTTAAGGCTACTTTCACACTTGCGCTTGATCGGATCCGTTCTGAACGGATCCGATCATATTAATGCAGACGGAGGCTCCGTTCAGTACGGATCCGTCTGCATTTATAACTTAGAAAAAATTCTAAGTGTGAAAGCAGCCTGAGCGGATCCGTTCAGACTTTCAATGTAAAGTCAATGGGGGACGGATCCGCTTGAAGATTGAGCCATATGGTGACATCTTCAAGCGGATCCGTTCCCATTGACTTACATTGTAAGTCTGAACGGATCCGCTCGCCTCCGCACGGCCAGGCGGACAGCTGAACGCTGCAAGCAGTGTTCAGCTGTCCGCCTGTCCGTGCGGAGGCGAGCGGAGCGGAGGCTGAACGCTGCCAGACTGATGCAGTCTGAGCGGATCCGCTCCATTCAGACTGCATCAGGGCTGGACGGAGGCGTTTGGGTCCGCTCGTGAGCTCCTTCAAACGGAGCTCACGAACGGACCCATGAACGCTAGTGTGAAAGTAGCCTAACCCTTCCCTGCAAAACCTGGCCTGGACCGTGGGGAGACAGGCACCCGCCCGCATATCTGCCTGCTCCCAATAAGAGCCGGCCCGGATCCGCTGTTAACAGCATAACCGCTGCAAAATGCACTTTTCTGGCTCTTACTCCACCGGAGCCAGGACCCCCGGTGGCACGTACCTCCCGTCTACTACCACCCCAGGTACTCTCCTACAATATTTACATATATTATAATATATATTCTAAATATATAATAATATTTGTAAATATATTATGGCTAAAAACTTATATATATGTTTAAATTAAATTTAGCCTTTATTTCTGGAAAAAATTCTGACGGGATTCGAACTCACAACCTTCTACATTACAGCCCAAAATGTTAACCACTACATTGCCAGTTCCGGGGAAAAGAAATGAGACTTCTGCTGTATAGGAATACTTACTACTAGAAGTCTCATATTAAATTTTTTTATTTTATGGCCATGCAGCTGTATAGTGTAGTTGTTAACATTCTTGACTGTAATGTAGAAGGTTGTGAGTTCGAATCCCGCCAGAATATTTTTCTGAAATAGAGGCTAAATTAGATTTAAATACACTGGGGTGTCCCCAAGCACTGACTCCATATATGGACATAGCCATATACAGTCATGTGAAAAAATTAGGACACCCTTTGAAAGCATGTGGTTTTTTGTAACATTTTTAATAAAAAGGTTATTTCATCTCCGTTTCAACAATACAGAGAGATTAAAGTAATCCAACTAAACAAAGAAAACTGAAGAAAAGTCTTTTCAAGATCTTCTGTAAATGTCATTCTACAAAAATGCCTATTCTAACTGAGGAAAAAGATAGGACACCCTCACATGTATTCCCTCTTAAATTGGCTCAGATCTCACACAGGTATATCACACCAGGTGCACATAATTAGTAGATCGTTACTCTGCATGTTGAATGAGGCTTGCCCTATTTAAACCTCAGACATTTAGTTTGGTGTGCTCCTGACTGTTGAAGTGAGAGTGAGCACCATGGTGAGAGCAAAAGAGCTGTCAGAGGACTTCAGAAAAAAGATTGTAGCAGCCTATGAGTCTGGGAAGGGATTTAAAAAGATCTCAAAAGATTTTGAAATCAGCCATTCCACTGTCCGGAAGATAGTCTACAAGTGGAGGGCTTTCAAAACAACTGCCAACATGCCCAGGACTGGTCGCCCCAGCAAGTTCACCCCAAGAGCAGACCGCAAGATGCTAAAAGAGGTCTCCAAAAACCCTAAAGTGTCATCTCGAGAACTACAGCAGGCTCTGGCTACTGTTGATGTAGAAGTACATGCCTCTACAATCAGAAAGAGACTGTACAAGTTTAACTTGCATGGGAGGTGTGCAAGGAGGAAACCTTTGCTTTCCAAGAGAAACATCGAGGCCAGACTGACATTTGCCAGAGATAAAGTTGACAAAGACCAGGACTTCTGGAATAATGTTCTTTGGACAGATGAGTCCAAAATTGAATTATTTGGACACAACAGCAGAGGACATGTTTGGCGTAAACCAAACACAGCATTCCAAGAAAAGAACCTCATACCAACTGTGAAGCATGGAGGTGGAAGTGTCATGGTTTGGGGCTGCTTTGCTGCAGCAGGACCTGGTCAGCTCACCATCATAGAATCCACGATGAATTCTACTGTGTATCAGAAGGTGCTTGAAGAACATGTGAGACCATCAGTTAGAAAATTAAAGCTGAAGCGGAACTGGACCATGCAACATGACAATGACCCAAAACATACTAGTAAATCAACCAAAGATTGGCTGAAAAAGAAGAAATGGAGAGTCCTGGAATGGCCAAGTCAAAGTCCAGATTTGAATCCCATTGAGATGCTGTGGGGTGACTTGAAAAGGGCTGTACGTGCAAGAAACCCCTCAAACATCTCACAGCTGAAAAAGTTCTGCATTGAGGAGTGGGGTAAAATTTCCTCAGACCGATGTCGAAGACTGGTAGATGGCTACAAGAACCGTCTCACTGCAGTTATTTCAGCCAAAGGAGGTAACACTCGCTATTAGGGGCAAGGGTGTCCTATCTTTTTCCTCAGTTAGAATAGGCATTTTTGTAGAATGACATTTACAGAAGATCTTGAAAAGACTTTTCTTCAGTTTTCTTTGTTTAGTCGGATTACTTTAATCTCTCTGTATTGTTGAAACGGAGATGAAATAACCTTTTATTAAAAATGTTACAAAAAACCACATGCTTTCAAAGGGTGTCCTAATTTTTTCACATGACTGTATGGAGTCAGAGAAGGTACTCCTAAGCCGAACTAGAGTCCAGACACCTCTCTTCTCCAGGGGGTGCCTGGTTTAATGCTCAGATTCTCTCATTGACTTCCATGGTGCTTTGTAGAGTACCTGAGCATCGGGAAGTGTTCTAATTGAGCACACAAGCACTTTGGTGCTCGACTAACACTACTGCTGATATTATACGATCAGGTCAAATACTGGTCAAGAATTTCTGCTCATTACTTGACGGTGAACTCTGCGCAGATAAAATGGTCAGTTCATTTGTAAATTAAAACCTTAAGGACTAAGGTAAAAGAAAATGTGTCCAAGAAAGACAAACAGATAAAAAAAACTCATTTACAGAATATGTTCAATAATACAATATATTTTGAAAACTCGAACCAAGATGGCTCCAAGCCCAGAAATAACTTTTGTGGATTAATTAGTCCCCGAGGAGATAATGTTTACAGCTAGGAGGATATTCAGCCATTGCTTCTCCGAAGCTCTACGAGATGTCTCCAGATTTCAAAATTTTTATTTGAATCGAAGCAGATCATTGAAAAATATTTAAAGAAAGGCCTCATTTGCCACCCCTGGGGTTAGTACGGGCCAGCCAAAGTACGCACGCCCAGCAAACAGCCATTTGTTTTGCTAAGAATTAGTGAAGAGAGATAGAGCGAGGTTACCCAGTTTTCTCTCTGCATTGTTATTTCTCATAATACACAGCACGTGGATGGAGCGAGGAACAGAATTACAAATTATTGACATGCCCCAGACCCCCTGAAAATAGAATGATTTGGAATATTATCTTTATAAATAAAGCTCGAAAAGATAAATAATGAGAGGTCAAATTTCCTTTTCCCCAGGACTTTATAAACAGTGGGTTTATGTCGAGTTAAGATGTATTAGGACGCGCTCCGGCTCACTCTCCGTTGCCTTGTGTTGTTGCAGACTGCGACTCGAATTCCGTCCCTTTGCCAAGTTTTTCATTGCTGAGATTCCTAATGGAAATCTCTGATGGCTGTACTGCTCCCATTCCTCATTTTGCAGAAATATGGACTGAAAATTGATCAGAGGAATCTGAAAAAATATTTCATAGCTTTAGAGGAGATGTGCACCCCTGAAGGTCAGGAGTTAAAAGTTATGATAACCCACAAATATTCCCTATTTACTTAAGAGGAGCTTTGGGAAGAATGTTGTGTAGATCCACATGAACATGTGGAGTCACTGTGGGTAGAAATACACGGAGGCAAAAACAATAATTAAATACTAATAGGTGTTTATTATAAACCACCTAATATACCAGAGTCCACAGAAAATCTGATACTAAATGAAATAGACGAGGCGGCCGATCATAATGAGGTCGTTATTATAGGGGACTTCAACTACCCAGATATAGACTGGGAAACTAAAACCTGTATATCTCATAAAGGTAACAGGTTCTTGGCAATAACCAAAGACAATTACCTCTCCCAACTGGTTCAGGACCCGACTAGAGGGACAGCCATACTGAACTTAGTATTAACCAGTAGAGCTGACAGAACAACAGATGTGCAGGTCGGGGGACACCTGGGAAATAATGACCATAAAGTAATAACCTTCCAATTGTTATTCAAAAGAGTGTTTCTTCATGGAGCACAAAAATACCAAACTTCAAAAAAGCTAAATTTAGCCAACTAAGAGAGGCCTAACTAACTGGGACAAAGTCCTCAAAATAAAAATACAGCCACAAGATGGGATATTTTTAAAAGCATCCTAAAATCTAATTGTGAGAGGTACATACCTTATGAGAATAAATGGTTAAGGCACAAAATCAATGTGGATAACTAGAACTGTAAAGAAAGCAATAAATGTCAAAAAGAAAGCATTTAAATCACTAAAACAGGAAAGGTTCGAGGAAGCACTGAAAAACTATAAGGAAACAAATAGAATATGTAAAAAACTAATAAAATCAGCCAAACT
Source organism: Bufo gargarizans (assembly GCF_014858855.1). Lineage (NCBI taxonomy): Eukaryota > Metazoa > Chordata > Amphibia > Anura > Bufonidae > Bufo > Bufo gargarizans. The sequence continues at coordinate 246,922 of NW_025334405.1, forward strand.
AGAGACCGAGAGATGAATTGCCAAAGAGAGCAAAACTAACCCTAAAATGTTCTTCAATTATATAAATGGTAAAAAGTATAAATCTGAAGGTGTCAGCCCTCTACAGAGTAATGAGGGGGGAGTCGCAGAGAGCGATGAGGAGAAAGCAAAGCTATTAAATCTTTTTTTCTCCAATGTATTCACTGAAGAAAATAAACTGTCAGATGAAATGCAGAATGTAAAAATAAATTCCCCATTAAAAGTGCCCTGTCTGACCCAGGAAGAAGTACAGAGGCGTCCTAAAAAGTTTAAAATAGATAAATCGACAGGACCGGATGGCTTACACCCCCGTATCCTAAGAGAATTAAGTAATGTCATAGCCAGACCCTTATTTCTGATATTTAAAGACTCTATACTAACAGGGAGTGTTCCACAGGACTGGCGTATAGCAAATGTGGTGCCAATATTCAAAAAGGATCCAAAAACAAAGCCGGTAAGTTTAACATCTGTGGTGGATAAACTGAAGGTTTTCTAAGAGAAGCTATCTTAGAGTACCTCAATGAAAATAAGCAAATAATGCCATATCAGCATGGCTTCATGAGGGATCGGTCATGTCAAACTACAGGGAGTGCAGAATTATTAGGCAAGTTGTATTTTTGAGGATTAATTTTATTATTGAACAACAACCATGTTCTCAATGAACCCAAAAAACTCATTAATATCAAAGCTGAATATTTTTGCAAGTAGTTTTTAGTTTGTTTTTAGTTTTAGCTATTTTAGGGGGATATCTGTGTGTGCAGGTGACTATTACTGTACATAATTATTAGGCAACTTAACAAAAAACAAATATATACCCATTTCAATTATTTATTTTTACCAGTGAAACCAATATAACATCTCAACATTCACAAATATACATTTCTGACATTCAAAAACAAAACAAAAACAAATCAGTGACCAATATAGCCACCTTTCTTTGCAAGGACACTCAAAAGCCTGCCATCCATGGATTCTGTCAGTGTTTTGATCTGTTCACCATCAACATTGCGTGCAGCAGCAACCACAGCCTCCCAGACACTGTTCAGAGAGGTGTACTGTTTTTCCTCCTTGTAAATCTCACATTTGATGATGGACCACAGGTTCTCAATGGGGTTCAGATCAGGTGAACAAGGAGGCCATGTCATTAGATTTTCTTCTTTTATACCCTTTCTTGCCAGCCACGTTGTGGAGTACTTGGAGGCGTGTGATGTAGCATTGTCCTGCATGAAAATCATGTTTTTCTTACCTTGCAGACTTCTTCCTGTACCACTGCTTGAAGAAGGTGTCTTCCAGAAACTGGCAGTAGGACTGGGAGTTGAGCTTGACTCCATCCTCAACCCAAAAAGGCCCCACAAGCTCATCTTTGATGATACCAGCCCAAACCAGTACTCCACCTCCACCTTGCTGGCGTCTGAGTCGGACTGGAGCTCTCTGCCCTTTACCAATCCAGCCATCTGGCCCATCAAGACTCACTCTCATTTCATCAGTCCATAAAACCTTTGAAAAATCAGTCTTGAGATTTTTCTTGGCCCAGTCTTGACGTTCAGCTTGTGTGTCTTGTTCAGTGGTGGTCGTCTTTCAGCCTTTCTTACCTTGGCCATGTCTCTGAGTATTGCACACCTTGTGCTTTTGGGCACTCCAGTGATGTTGCAGCTCTGAAATATGGCCAAACTGGTGGCAAGTGACATCTTGGCAGCTGCACGCTTGACTTTTCTCAGTTCATGGGCAGTTATTTTGCGCCTTGGTTTTTCCACACGCTTCTTGCGACCCTGTTGACTATTTTGAATGAAACGCTTGATTGTTCGATGATCACGCTTCAGAAGCTTTGCAATTTTAAGAGTGCTGCATCCCTCTGCAAGATATCTCACTATTTTTGACTTTTCTGAGCCTGTCAAGTCCTTCTTTTGACCCATTTTGCCAAAGGAAAGGAAGTTGCCTAATAATTATGCACACCTGATATAGGGTGTTGATGTCATTAGACCACACCCCTTCTCATTACAGAGATGCACATCACCAAATATGCTTAATTGGTAGTAGGCTTTCGAGCCTATACAGCTTGGAGTAAGACAACATGCATAAAGAGGATGATGTGGTCAAAATACTCATTTGCCTAATAATTCTGCATGTAGTGTATATTAATCAGTTTCTATGAGGAGGTAAGTTCTAGACTTGACAGCGGCGAATCAATGGATGTCGTATATCTGGACTTCTCCAAAGCATTTGACACTGTACCACATAAAAGGTTAGTATATAAAATGAGAATGCTTGGACTGGGGGGAAATGTCTGTATGTGGGTAAGTAACTGGCGCAGTGATAGAAAACAGAGAGTGGTTATTAATGGTACACACTCAGATTGGGTCACTGTCACTAGTGGAGTACCTCAGGGGTCAGTATTGGAGGGGTCACTGTCACTAGTGGAGTAGCTCAGGGGTCAGTATTGGGCCCTATTATTTTCAATATATTTATTAATAATCTTGTAGAAGGCTTGCACAGTAAAATATAATTTTTTGCAGATGACACTAAACTGTGTAAAGTAATTAACACAGAAAAGGACAGTATACGGCTACAAAGGGATCTGGATAGATTGGAGGCTTGGGCAGATAAATAGAGATGGCCTTGAGGTTCGTCCAGTAGTAATTTAGCGGCGAGCTTGGCTCGTTCGCGATTCGTCGAACATGCGAAAATATGGCAATGTTCGCATGCGCCATATTCTTTTGCATTGCGACGAACTTTGACCCATGACACATCCATCAGGTCGGACAGGACAGCCAATTGAGACATTTCAGCATATGGACACCCCCCCCACCCTATAACAGAACCCGATCTGGCAGCCATTTTACATTCTGTGTTTTGCTAGTGTAGGGAGAGGTTGCTTAGTAAAGCAGGGACAGACTGTTAGGGACACCAAACGCTAGCTAATAGGGCCACAAAAGTCTTTTTAAGGAATGGTATAGGTGTGTTATCGATAAGTGTGATATACTGAGGGGTGTGATATACTTATAATATACTTTCTAACATAGAAAGTATATTATAGTGCATTTGTACTGCGTCGCAGTTATGTGCGGTTCTGCTGCGATACCGCAGCTATATAGAGGGACAAATGGTATTGGAATATCTAATTGCAACTGGTGTGATATACCTGTTGCCCCTTCAAAAAAACTGATTGGGGGGCGTGATATACCTATAATATACTTTCTAACATAGAAAGTATATAGTGCATTTGTATTGTGCAGCAGTTGTGTGCGGATATGCTGCGATACCGCAGGTATATAGAGGGACAAGAGCTATTGGAACAACTATTTGCAACGGGTGGGATATAACTGTTGCCCCCCAAAAAACTGATTGAGGGTTGCAATATACCTGCTTCCACAAAATACTGATTAAGGGGTTCTATATACCTGCTTCCACAAAATACTTATTGAGGGGTGTGATATACCTGCTTCCACCAAATATTGATTGAGGCCTGCGATATACCTGCTTCCACAAAATAGTGATTGAGGGGTGCGATATACTTGCTTCCGCAAAATACTAATTAAGAGGTTTTTATATACCTGCTTCCACAAAATAGTGATTGAGGGGTGCAATATACCTGTTTCCACAAAATACTGATTGAGGGGTGCGATATACCTGCTTTTACAAAATAGTGATTGAGGGGTGCGATATACCTGCTTCCACAAAATACTGATTAAGAGGTTTTTATATACCTGCTTCCACAAAATAGTGATTGAGGGGTTCTATATACCTGTTTCCACAAAATACTGATTGAGGGGTGCGATATACCTGCTTTTACAAAATACTGATTAAGGGGTTTGATATACTTGCTTTCACAAAATACAGATCGAGGGTGTGATATACCTGCTTCAACGAAATATTGATTAAGTGGTTCTATATAACTGCTTCCACGAAATACCGATTAAGGGGATTGATATACATGCTTCCACAAAATACGGATTAAGGGGTTTGATATACCTGCTTCCGCAAAATACTGATTGAGGGGTGCGATATACCCACTTCCACAAAATTCAGAATAATGAGTTTGATATAGCTGCTTCCACAAAATACAGATTGAGGGTTGCGATATACCTGGCTCCACCAAATATTGATTAAGGGGTTCTATTTACCTGTTCCCGCAAAATACTGATTAAGGAGATTGATATACCTGCTTCCATCAAATATTGATTGAGGGCTGCGATATACCCTCTTCCGCAAAATACTGATTAAGGGGTTTGATATGCCTGCTTCCACAAAATACAGATTGAGGGGTGCGATATACCTGCTTTCACCAAATATTGATTAAAGGGTTCTATATACCTTCTTCCACAAAATACTGATTAAGGGGATTGATATACCTGCTTCCACCAAATATTGATTGAGGGCTGCGATATTACCCACTTCCGCAAAATACTGATTAAGAGGATTGATATACCTGCTTCCATCAAATATTTACTGAGGCCTGCGATAAACATGCTTCTACAAAATACTGATTAAGGGGTTTGATATACCTGTTTCCACAAAATATTGATTAAGGAGTTCTATACACCTGCTTCTACAAAATACTGATTAAGGGGATTGATATACCTGCTTCCACCAAATATTGATTGAGGCCTGCGATAGACCTGCTTCTGCAAAATACTGATTAAGGGGTTTCATATGCCTGCTTCCACCAAATATTAAGGGTTCTATATACCTGCTTCCACAAAATACAGATTTAGAAGTGCGATATACTTGCTTCCACCATATATTGATTAAAGCCTGTGTTACACCTGCTACCACAAGTTACTGATTACGGGGTTTGATATACCTGCTTCCACCAAATATTAAGGGTTCTATATACCTGCTTCCACAAAATACAGATTGAGAGGTGTGATATACCTGCTTTCACAAAATACTGATTAAGGGTTTTTTATATACCTGCTTCCACAAAATACTGATTGAGGGGTGCGATATACCTGCTTCCACAAAATACTGATTAAAGGGTTTGATACACCTGCTTCCACAAAATACTGATTAAGGCGATTGATATACCTGCTTCCACAAAATACTGATTAAAGGGTTTGATACACCTGCTTCCACAAAATACTGATTGAGGGGTGTGATATACAGTGGGTCAAAAAAGTATTTAGTTAGCCAGCAATTGTGCAAGTTCTCCCACTTAAAAAGATGAGAGAGGCCTGTCATTTTCATCATAGGCACACTTCAACTATGAGAGACAGAATGGGGGGAAGAATACAGGAAATCACATTGTAGGATTTCTAATGAATTAATTGGTACATTCCTTGGTAAAATAAGTATTTATTCACCTACAAAAAAGCAAGATTTCTGGCTCTCACAGACCTGTAACTTCTTCTTAAAGAGGCTCCTCTGTCCTCCACTCGTTACCTGTAATAATGGCACCTGTTTGAACTTGTTATCAGTATAAAAGACACTGTCCACAACCTCAAACATTCACACTCCAAACTCCACTATGGCCAAGACCAAAGATCTGTCGAAGGACACCAGAAACAAAATTGTAGACTTGCACTAGGCTGGGAAGACTGAATCTGCAATAGGCTAGAAGCTTGGTGTGAAGAAATCAACTATGGGAGCAATTATTAGAAAACAGAAGACATACAAGACCACTGATAATCTCCCTCGATCTGGGGCTCCACGCAAGAACTCACCCCGTGGGGTCAAAATGATCACAAGAACGGCGAACAAAAATCCCAGAACCACACGGGGGGACCTAGTGAATGACCTGCAGAGAGTTGGGACCAAAGCAACAAAGGCTACCATCAGTAACACATTATGCCGCCAGGGACTCAAATCCTGCAGTGCCAGACGTGTTCCCCTGCTTAAGCCAGTACATGTCTGAGGCCGTCTGAAGTTTGCTAGTGAGCATTTGGATGATCCAGAAGAGGATTGGGAGAATGTCATATTGTCAGATGAAACCAAAGTAGAACTTTTTGGTAAAAACTCAACTCGTCATGTTTGGAGGAGAAAGAATGTGGTGTTGCATCCAAAGAACACCATATCTACTGTGAAGCATGGGGGTGGATGCATCATGCTTTGGGGCTGTTTTTCTGCAAAGTGACCAGGACGACTGATCCGTGTAAAGGAAAGAATAAATGGGTCATGTATCATGAAATTTTGAGTGAAAACCTCCTTCCATCAGCAAGGGCATTGAGGATGAAACATGGCTGGGTCTTTTAGCATGACAATGATCCCAAACACACCGCCCGGGAAACGAATGAGTAGCATCGTAAGAAGCATTTCAAGGTCCTGGAGTGGCCTAGCCTGTCTCCAGATCTCAACCCCATAGAAAACCTTTGGAGGGAGTTGAAAGTCCGTGTTGTCCAGCGCCAGTCCCAAAACATCACTGCTCTAGAGGAGATCTGCATGGAGGAATGGGCCAAAATACCAGCAACAGTGTGTGAAAACCTTGTGAAGACTTACAGAAAACGTTTGACCTCTGTCATTGCCAACAAAGGGTATATAACAAAGAATTGAGATAAACTTTTGTTATTGGCCAAATACCTTTTTTCCACCATAATTTGCAAATAAATTCTTAAAAAATCTGACAATGTGATTTTCGGGATTTTATTTACTTATTATATCTCTCATAGTTGAGGTATACCTATGATGAAAATTAAAGGCATCTCTCATCTTTTTAAGTGGGAGAACTTGCACAATTGGTGGCTGGCTAAATACTTTTTTGCCCCACTGTACTTGCCTCCAAAAAATACTAATTAAGAGGTTTGATATACCTGCTTCCACAAAATACAGATTGAGGGTTGTGATATACCTGCTTCCACAAAATATTGATTAAGGCATTCTATATACCTGCATCTACAAAATACTGATTAAGGGAATTGATATACCTGCTTCCACCAAATATTGATTGATGCCTGCGATACACCTGCTTCCACAAAATACTGATATACCTGCTTACACCAAATATTCTTTGAGTCCTGCGATATACCTGCTTCTGCAAAATACTGATTAAGGGATTTGATATACCTGCTTCCACAAAATACAGATTGAGGGGTGTGATATACCTGCTTCCAAAAAATTCTAATTGAGGGGTGCAATTTACCTGCTTCCACCAAATATTGATTGAGGCCTGCGATACACCTGCTTCCACAAAATACTGATTAAGGGGTGTGATATACCTGCTTCCACAAAATATTGATTGAGGCCTGCGATACACTTACTTCCACAAAATACTGATTAAGGGAATTCATATACCTGCTTCCACCAAATATTAATTGAGGCCTGCGATACACCTGCTTCCACAAAATACTGATTAAAGGGATTGATATATCTCCATCTATCAAATATTGATTGAGACCTGTGATACACCTGCTTCCACAAAATACTGATTAAGGGGTTTGCTATACCAGCTTCCACCAAATACTGATTGAGGCCTGTGATATACCTGCTTCCACAAATACTGCTCTTCTCTAGGGACTTTGGCACAGGGTGATTTTGAAAATGTGGGAAAGTTGGAGAAGGTGCGTGCGATTACGTCAAAGGACGCACCAGAGTTGGTTGAGTGGCTCACTCAGCCTTACACTTCTGCACCCTCCTCATCCTCTGTATCTGCATCCTCATAACTGTATGCTGTGTGCACCCCCAAAGACACCACCACCATAGCCCCTCCACTCGAGTCAGAGGAATTACTTTCCCATCCATTCCCAGACCTTACCGATGCCCAGCCATTCTTGGCATCGGATAAGGAAGAGGAGGTAGCAACGGTCACCACCCACGGTCTGATGACAGTCCCCAGATTAGCCCAAGGAGGGTGGTCCCCGCTGTTGCTGCCTACTCCGAGATCTCTAATGTCAGTGGTGGTGAAGGTGCTGATGATGACATGTCGATGGATTTCATGTGGGTGCCCACAAGAAAGCAAGAAGAGGGGAGTTCAGAGGGAGAGACGGAGCAGCAGATAGGGAGGAGAAGAAGGAGAAGCAAGCTGAATTCCCAGTGTACATGAGGCAAAAAGCAGACTGCAAATGTATCTGGAGCGAGCCATCCACCATGCACGGTCACATCTTGCGCTTCCAGGACGCCGGCACATGGCTCCGCAGTGTGGTTTTTTTAAGTGGCAGCTGCTGACAATAGTGTTGCCATCTGCAGCCTGTGCTGTCAACGCATAAGTCAGAGTAATCCCAACACTTACCTAGGGATGACCGCCTTAAAAAGGCACCTGGCCTCCCATCACCGAGCCCAGTGGGAGCAACGCCGTCAGAACCCACAAAGCCACACTCCCGGAACTACACGTCCTGCGTCTTCTCCTTCTCTGTCTCCTCTCTCCTCCCATTTGTCCTTCATCCCACCTTCCACTGAGCCGTTGTCGCGTTCATCTGGCAGAAGGCAGGCTTCCGTGGCCCAAATGTTGAAGCGTAAAAAGTTGATGGCGCCGGATAACCCTCTTGCCCAACGGCTGACCGCTGGCTTGTTGGAACTGCTAGCCCGCCAACTACTGCCCTATAAACTGGTGGACTCGGAGGACTTTATAAAATTTGTGGCCATTGGCACACCCCGCAATGGAAAGTCCCAGAAGGAAATATTGCTCCCAGAAGGGCATCCTAAAGCTATATGGCCACATTCAGTGGCAAGTGAATATATCTTTGGCACACAGTGTCGGTGCCAAGATACATCTGACCACAGACACGTGGTCTAGCAAACACAGGCAGGAAAGGTACATAACTTTTTCTACCCACTGGGTGAACCTTCTGAAGGCCGTCAAGCCTTTTATCCGTGGAACCCGTGTGGATTTGGTGTTACCACCACGGACTGCATGCAGGCCTGCCTCTTCTTCTCCTCCTCCTACTCCATCCTCCGTCTCCTCCTCGGCTGACTCCTCATTTTTCACTGCTACCGCCTCTTCCGCTGCACTCCCCAAGCTCCCCAGAACCTATTCGACATGCCAGGTGAGACGTTGCCATGCTGTGCTACGGCTGTTGTGCCTGGAAGCCAAGAGCCACACCGGTCCTGCACTGCTTTCAGCTCTGCGGTCACAGGCCGCTCAATTTGACAGTTGGTAAAGTGGTGTGCGACAATGGTGCCAATCTACTGAGCGTGCTGAAACAGGGCAAAATGACACACATGCCGTGCATGGCACACATCCTGAACTTAGTCGTGCAGCAATTCATCGCCAAATACCCCAGGGTCCAGGATGTCTTGTGGCAGGCCAGGAAAATCTCTGGCCATTTTAGAAGATCTTACGTCTTGCTGACATTCAGCGGTGACACCACCTGCCCGTCAGACGTCTGATTTGTAACACCCCAACGCGCTGGAGCTCCACCTTGTAGATGGTTGATAGGCTGCTCCAGCAGCAACGTGCCATTAACGACTACCTGTACGAACTCGGCAGTAGGACAGGTTCTGGGGAGCTTGTTTCTATTCACCGCACCAGTGGCTGCTCATGCACTACGCATGCAGACTTCTGCGGCCATTTGATGAGATCACCAAACTGGTCAGTCGCAGCCAGGGCGCCATAAGTGACATCAAGCCATCGAGGAGCAGGAGCTGGAAGATGAGGAAGTCGCAATGCTGAATGAATTCCCAGGAGGGGCTACTCCACCTGAGACAAGTCAGCAGTAGTCTTAAGAGGAGTCAGAGGAGGATGGTGCCTTGGGGGAGGAGGAGAAGGAGGCGCAAGAAGAGCAGGCTTTGAGGGGGACTTTTTGGGAATCCCTGGTGTTGTCCGTGGCTGGGGGGAGGAGACCAAGGACGACATTCTCCTGGGCGATAAGCAGGATCCAGGGTGCTCCACCGCTTCCAGTTTGGTGGAAATGGGGGATTTCATGCTCCAGTGTTTTAAGAGGGACCCCCGTATAAAAAGCATAAAGGGCAAGGACCAGTACTGAGTGGCAACGTACTTAGACCTGTGGTAAAAACACAAAATGGCGGACATGTTACCAGCATCACAGAGGGCTGTCTAAATGCAGCATTTCCAGGCCTTGCTGCGAGAGATGCTGCATTCTGCTGTTGCGAGCGCTGGCAGAGGAATTTCCACCCACAGCAAAATAGGTTGGGTACCAATCCTACAGCGCCTGCAAGAAGAGGGCGGTTTGAAGATGTGTTGGTCACTTCGGATATGAGATCATTCTTGCAGCCAACCCATCGACAGCCGCCCTACAGATCCAGCCTCAGGGAAAGCCTCGGGGACCGACAGGTGTCCGACTACATCAGGTTAACAGCCGATTTGGACGATCTGGGAAGCGAGGAACCCCTGGCCTTCTGGGTGTGCAGGCTTGACCTGTGGTTAGATAAACCTTCAATGTTGTCAATCAACAAATAACAACAAAAAATGCCCAAAGTAATAAAAAAAATCATTTTATTGTAATAAACATATCATAATATACATAAAAATAAAGATAACAGGGAAGAGAACCAGCAGAAAGGGAAATGCCGCAATCCACTAGCCTATACCGCTGTCACCCGCAATTTGCCATGGAACTCTTGGCTTGCCCCTCGTCCAGTGTCTTGTCCAAAAGGACATTCTGCGCACCAGGGGGGATCGTGACCGATAAGCGCACTCGCCTAGTTTACGACAGTGTGGACTACCTCACATTTCTATAAATGAATGAGGCATGGATCTCGGAGATATTCAACACCTGTGACGACCACGTGTAATTGAATTTCCTCATGCCAGCCCACACATATCCGCCACCACCCAGAACAAAGAATGGCCCTTGTCTTATGTATATACACCGGCATAAAAGGCCTTTTCTGTCAAGTGAATGCCTAACTTTTGGGGCCTCTACTCCAGTGGCCTACGGTAAAATTGTTATCCAGTGACCGCCTAGTGTACCTCCAGACACATAATTACTAGTTCTTTTCTGTCATGTGAATGGCTAATTTTTTGGGGCCTGTACTGGCCTACAGTAAAAATTTTAGCCAGTAACCGCCTAATGTACATCCAAGACCATGTGACTGCTGTGGGGCCCAGGGAAAGAGGGGGCCCAGTCTTACTTGGATTATTTAATCTTCTACTTGAAAACCTGGTCAGGACTCTAACCTCTAAAGGAACAACTGTTAGCAAATGAGGCACTGATAAAATAGCCCAAGGGTCATTGAAAGGGGTTTAGGCAGAAAACCTTCTGTCCTGTGTGGGGGCCTAGTTAGAGCCTTGCTATGCCACATAATCAGCCTAATTTTGGGGACCTGTACTCCACTGGCCTACAGTAAAATTGTTATTCAGTGACCGCCTAATATACCTCCAGCCACATAATCACTTGTTCTTTACAGATTTTTGGGGCCAGTACTCCTGTGGCCTACAATAAAAAAATTCTAGGCTCCAGCAGGGAACATTTTTGAGAGTTTCCCTTTAAGATGCATAAAAATGGCCCCTGATTAAAATACACATTTTTTGTGGGAATTTTTGCCATTGATACTCCTCTGGTATGCCACTGTTTATTTGTGCACTTATAGTAAGTATTTGATGGCTGCAAATATGACCTGAAGGTTTTTCAGGTTCGCCTGCCATTAAAGTGAATGGGGTCCGCCGCAAACACGCGGTTCGCGAACATTGATGTTACTATACCCTGCTGTTCTCAGCACTCAACAGTCAATATGATGGCCCAGGGTGAAGGCTACAAGATGGTACAGTAAAGTCCTAACCACCTCATAGGTGGTTTCACTTTAATGGCAGGCGAACCTGATGAAGATGACCTAGGACTAGTAATGTCATCATGTATACAACAAAGGCTTTCTTCCCTTGTGAGCAAGACCAAATTAAACGTAAAACTCTCAATATCTACCACATATTTTCTGAAAATCTCTTTTTCTCGCCTGCCCTAGGTGTAATGGTGACAGTTTACTGCTTCTCAAGGTTTCTGAATCTCTGTTAGACCAGCATCCAGTAGGCAATCTCACTACAGACCACACCTCAGGACTTACTCTCTCGCTATGACAGTAAGTCAGATTTCACACAAGGCCTTCATTCTCGAAAGTTTCCTCCAGTCCACAGTGGTTGAGTATTGTGCTACTAGGCCACATATCAGGCTTGCAGGACAACTAGATTCCACTGTTACTGTCTCATTGGTCCATTAAATTAGGGCTCCTCCTCAATCTAAAACAGTACCTGGCTACAAGCTCCCTGGCAATGAGCAGTGCTGTTCCCCAACTGGTTCCCATTACCCAGGCAGTCTTTTCCAAACTAATCATTGAAGCTGACTACACATTTAACTCATTGGCTCACTTGGAACACCAGTAGGCCCTCCTCCTGCATAGTACAACTCTATCAGTGCCATAGACCACGCACTACTGGTAATTTGCAAGCTCATGGAAAGCTATGTGACCAGGTATCCAGAATCCACTTGGCAAAACAGTCATGCCCCTCTCCTCACAGGATCTGCTCACTCTCCACAGCCTTCTCACCTCTGAACAGGCTACATCACAATATTCAACCACTGATACAGTCCAAGCTTCCAATCTCCCCAACCTCTTTGGAGAGAGGCATGCTTGTTGTTCCTGGCAAACAAGTCCCATCCTAAATCTCACACTGATCCTCAGCAATAAGCTCTGACACCTCAAGTGGTTCACCTGCACTTCACTTGAATGGTGCCAAATGTCCACCTTTTATGGGCTATCCTCTGCCCTCTCCTATCAGCCATGTTTCTGCAACATGCATTGCTCATTGCTTAACTAAGTCTTAAAGGGGTTCTTGGAGATTGAGAAGCCCTTTTACATATGACCAGGCAGGGTGCAAGGGATATATAAAAAAAAGACTTATCTGTCACCAGTTATCTGTTACCAGCTCTCTTCTCCTCCACTTCCAGACCCCACTGGACTGGAAGTGTAAAGTGCCATGCATATAAGACCTTATACACACAACTGGATACTGGCGGTGTGCACCATGCACTTTCTTGTTCGACACATCCCAAACTATTGTAGAAATGCCTATTCTTGTCCATAATATGGTCAAGTATATGACATAAAGCTGAGTAGAAGGGAGCTCAGTGCTGGAAACGGAGTACCGGTAACAGGTGAGTGTTTTTCTGTAACCCCTGCACCCTGGCTGACCATGTAAAAACAGGTTCCCGGTCTCGGAGAAGCCCTTTTTTACTCCATATTATATGAATGTGAATCTCTTAGTGCTCATTCGGATGAGTTATATAAAGCTCTTCCGTGTCCTGTCCTGTAGAAACTAATGATTTTCTTTCCATGTTGAATCAAGATTTTCTCCAACTGCTCTCTGTTATACATTTCTCACACCAGTTAAAAAAAAATAAAAAATAACAAATATCACTGAGTGTCTTCTAGAGCTGAATGGGTCTGTTTGACTCTTAAGGAAGTGAATATGGACCCACTGTGTCTACTAAACAGATTTGACTTGGGGCTACTCCTAATGGCTTTATCTAAGTGGACCCCTGGTCTTCACCCTTTAACCCCTATGCATGGATCTGGATTGCGCTGCAGGGAAACCATCACACTGCTACCTCTTGGAGTAGTCTCTGTGCTGTGACTATTCACCCACAGTGGTGGAGAGACATGGTAGATATGCATTGAGCTGCAGGGGAAGTGACAACAGCTTAGAAGACAGGAGTAGTGTCAGTGGCTATGATGGAGGTAGTAGTACCTGTGGTGGCAGTCTTAGCTTCAGCACTAACCAGGCTGTGCAGTGAAAGAAGGGCACAATCTTGCTCCCTGGACTTTTTGTGGGCTCCTGCCTGGTGGTGGCTTGGGTGTCCATGATGTTATGTGGACTAGTAGAGGGTTCAAGGGATAGGGGCATACAAATGGCGGCAAATGGCTGGTGGAGTCAATGACCAGGCCCGTTTGGTTACAATAAATAAAGTCTCTTTCTTTACTAAGAAAATGGTGGGAGTTGCAGTACAAATATCAGCAATATGCTCAGGTCTGAGGTATAACACAGCAGGATTCTCCCAAAAGCTGTATATAGATGGTGGTAATGATGGCAATAGTCCTCCCTGAGTCTCTCTCCAAATGAACCACAGGCAAGCAATTACTCTCAATATAATTCCCATTGTGTCCCATTGTCAATGGATGGCCTATCTGTCTCAGAAGTGTTAGAGGCGCCAGAAGCAATTACCCCTTTCCACTTGCAGTAAAGTCTACTGCCATAAATGGGTTCATATATTGGACCCGGGGGCCAGACCAAGAGTAGATAGATGGGGCGTTTGTGTGAATTAATATAAATTACATTTTGTAACATTAAAGGTTTAGTTTAATTCAAGGTAGATAAGCATAAAAAGAGTTATTGTACAAAACTTTTATGCAATGTATTTCTTTCATAACATAGTATGTATAACTCACCTTTTAGTGAGGAACAGTGTTGTTGGTCTCCCTTTTTTGCTAAGGCATCAAAGTCTGGAGTTACCTTTGTTGTTGCAATTCGCAAAATAGATACTGGGCCAGTATATAGGGCCCACATAGTGCTTCCCCCCTTCTCCATAGTGCCCCCCATATTGTGCCAGTATATTGGGCCCCTATAGTGCTTACCCTCTTTTCCATAGTGCCCCCCATATTGTGTCAGTATATTGAGCCCCTATAGTGCTTCCTCTCTTCTCCATAGTGTCCCCCATATTGTGCCAGTATATTGGGCCCCTATAGTGCTTCCCTTCTTCTCCATAGTGCCCCCCATATTGTGCCAGTATATATGGCCCCCATAGTGCGTCCCCTCTTTTCTATAATGCCCCCATATTGTGCCAGTATAGAAGGCCCCCATAGTGCTTCCTCTCTTCTCCATAGTGTCCCCCATATTGTGCCAGTATATTGGGCCCCTATAGTGCTTCCCTTCTTCTCCATAGTGCCCCCCATATTGTGCCAGTATATATGGCCCCCATAGTGCGTCCCCTCTTTTCTATAATGCCCCCATATTGTGCCAGTATAGAAGGCCCCCATAGTGCTTCCCCTATTCTCCATAGTGCCCCCCATATTGTGCCAGTATATAGGGCCCCTATAGTGCTTCCCCTCTTCTCCATAGTGCCCCCCCATATTGTGCCAGTATTTAGGGCCCCCATAGTGCTTCCCCTCTTCTCCATAGTGCCCCCCCATATTGTGCCAGTATTTATGACCCCCATAGTGCTTCCCCTCTTCTCCATAGTGCCCCTATATTGTGCCAGTATATAAGGCCCCATAGTGCTTACCCTCTTCTCCATAGTGCCCCCCATATTGTGCCAGTATATAGGGCCCCTACAGTGCTTCCCCTCTTTTCCATAGTGCCCCCCATATTGTGTCAGTATATTGGGACCCTATAGTGCTTCCTCTCTTCTCCATAGTGTCCCCCATATTGTGCCAGTATATTGGGCCCCTATAGTGCTTCCCCTCTTCTCCATAGTGCCCCCCATATTGTGCCAGTATATATGGCCCCCATAGTGCGTCCCCTATTCTCCATAGTGCCCCCCATATTGTGCCAGTATATAGGGCCCCTATAGTGCTTCCCTTCTTCTCCATAGTGCCACCCCCATATTGTGCCAGTATTTAGGGCCCCCATAGTGCTTCCCCTATTCTCCATAGTGCCCCCATATTGTGCCAGTATATAGGGCCCCTATAGTGCTTCCCCTCTTCTCCATAGTGCCCCCCATATTGTGCCAGTATTTAGGGCCCCCATAGTGCTTCCCCTCTTCTCCATAGTGCCCCCCCCATATTTTGCCAGTATTTATGGCCCCCATAGTGCTTCCCCTCTTCTCCATAGTGCTTCCCCATATTGTGCCAGTATATAAGGCCCCCATAGTGCGTCCCCTCTTTTCCATAGTGCCCCCATATTGTGCCAGTATATAAGGCCCCCATAGTGCTTCCCCTATTCTCCATAGTGCCCCCCATATTGTGCCAGTATATAGGGCCACTATAGTGCTTCCCCTCTTCTCCATAGTGCCCCCCATATTGTGCCAGTATATAGGGCCCCTATAGTGCTTCCCCTCTTCTCCATAGTGCCCCCCATATTGTGCCAGTATTTAGGGCCCCCATAGTGCTTCCCCTCTTCTCCATAGTGCCCCCCATATTGTGCCAGTATATAGGGCCACCATAGTGCTTCCCCTCTTCTCCATAGTGCCCCCCCATATTGTGCCAGTATATAGGGCCCCCATAGTGCTTCCCCTCTTCTCCATAGTGCCCCCGTATTGTGCCAGTATTTAGGGACCCCATAGTGCTTCCACTCTTCTCCATAGTGCCCCCCATATTGTGCCAGTATATAGGGCCCCTATAGTGCTTCCCCTCTTTTCCATAGTGCCCCCCATATTGTGCCAGTATATAGGGCCGCCATAGTGCTTCCCCTCTTCTCCATAGTGCCCCCCCATATTGTGCCAGTATATAGGGCCCCCATAGTGCTTCCCCTCTTCTCTATAGTGCCCCCATATTGTGCCAGTATATAGGGACCCCATAGGGCTTCTTCTCTTATCCATAGTGCCCCCCATATTGTGCAGTATATAGGGATCCCATAGTGCTTCCCCTCTTCTCCATAGTGCCCCCATATTGTGCCAGTATATAGGGACCCCATAGTGCTTCCCCTCTTCTCCATAGTTCCCCCCATATTGTGCCAGTATATAGGGCCCCCATAGTGCTTCCCCTCTTCTCCGTAATGCCCCCATATTGTGCCAGTATATAGGGACCCCATAGTGCTTCCCCTCTTCTCTATAGTGCCCCCCCATCTTGTGCCAGTATATAGGGCCCCCATAGTGCTTCCCCTATTCTCCATTGTGCCCCCATATTGTGCCAGTATATAGGGACCCCATAGTGCTTCCCCTCTTCTCCATAGTTCCCCCCATATTGTGCCAGTATATAGGGCCCCCATAGTGCTTCCCCTCTTCTCCGTAATGCCCCCATATTGTGCCAGTATATAGGGACCCCATAGTGCTTCCCCTCTTCTCTATAGTGCCCCCCCATATTGTGCCAGTATATAGGGCCCCCATAGTGCTTCCCCTATTCTCCATAGTGCCCCCATTATTGTGCCAGTATATAGGGCCCCTATAGTGCTTCCCCTCTTCTCCATAGTGCCCCCCATATTGTGCCACTATTTAGGGCCCCCATAGTGCTACCCCTCTTCTCCATAGTGCCCCCCCATATTGTGCCAGTATTTATGGCCCCCATAGTGCTTCCCCTCTTCCCCATAGTGCCCCCATATTGTGCCAGTATATAGGGACCCCATAGGGCTTCCCCTCTTCTCCATAGTGCCCCCCATATTGTGCCAGTATATAGGGCCCCTACAGTGCTTCCCCTCTTCTCCATAGTGCCCCCATATTGTGCCAGTATATAGGGACCCCATAGTGCTTCCCCTCTTCTCCATAGTTCCCCCCATATTGTGCCAGTATATAGGGACCCCATAGTGCTTCCCCTCTTCTCCATAGTGTCCCCCATATTGTGCCAGTATATAGGGCCCCCATAGTGCTTCCCCTCTTCTCCATAGTGCCCCCATATTGTGCCAGTATATAGGGACCCCATAGGGCTTCCCCTCTTCTCCATAGTGCCCCCCATATTGTGCAGTATATAGGGACCCCATAGTGCTTCCCCTCTTCTCCATAGTGCCCCCATATTGTGCTAGTATATAGAGACCCCATAGTGCTTCCCCTCTTCTCCATAGTTCCCCCCATATTGTGCCAGTATATAGGGCCCCCATAGTGCTTCCCCTCTTCTCCGTAGTGCCCCCATATTGTGCCAGTATATAGGGATCCCATAGTGCTTCCCCTCTTCTCCATAGTGCCCCCCCATATTGTGCCATTATATAGGGCCCCCATAGTGCTTCCCCTATTCTCCATAGTGCCTCCCATATTGTGCCAGTATATAGGGCCCCTATATTGCTTCCCCTCTTCTCCATAGTGCCCCCCATATTGTGCCAGTATATATGGCCCCCATAGTGTTTCCCCTCTTCTCCATAGTGCCCCCCATATTGTGCCAGTATATAGGGACCCCATAGTGCTTCCCCTCTTCTCCATAGTGCCCCCCATATTGTGCCAGTATATAGGGACCCCATAGTGCTTCCCCTTTTCTCCATAGTGCCCCCCACATTGTGCCAGTATATAGGGACCTCATAGTGCTTCCCCTCTTCTCCTTAGTGCCCCCATATTGTGCCAGTATATAGGGACCCCATAGTGCTTCCCCTCTTCTCCATAGTGCCCCCCATATTGTGCTAGTATATAGGGACCCCATAGTGCTTCCCATCTTCTCCATAGTGCCCCCCCATATTGTGCCAGTATATATGGCCCCCATAGTGCGTCCCCCTCTTTTCCATAGTGCCCCCATATTGTGCCAGTATATAGGGACCCCATAGTGCTTCCCCTCTTCTCCATAGTGCCCCCATATTGTGCCAGTATATAAGGCCCCCATAGTGCTTCCCCTATTTTCCGTAGTGCACCCCATATTGTGCCAGTATTTAGGGCCTCCATAGTGCTTCCCCTCTTCTCCATAGTGCCCCCCATATTGTGCCAGTATATAGGGCCTCCATAGTGCTTCCCCTCTTCTCCATAGTGCCCCCCATATTGTGCCAGTATATAGGGCCCCCATAGTGCTTCCCCTCTTCTCCATAGTGCCCCCCATATTGTGCCAGTATATAGGGACCCCATAGTGCTTCCCCTCTTCTCCATAGTGCCCCCCACATTGTGCCAGTATATAGGGACCCCATAGTGTTTCCCCTTTTCTCCATAGTGCCCCCCATATTGTGCTAGTATATAGGGACCCCATAGTGCCTCCCCTCTTCTCCATAGTGCCCCCCCATATTGTGCCAGTATATATGGCCCCCATAGTGCGTCCCCTCTTTTCCATAGTGCCCCCATATTGTGCCAGTATATAGGGACCCCATAGTTCTTCCCCTCTTCTCCATAGTTCCCCCCATATTATGCCAGTATACAGACGTGGACAAAATTGTTGGTACCCTTTGGTCAATGAAAGAAAAAGTCACAATGGTCACAGAAATAACTTTAATCTGACAAAAGTAATAATAAATTAAAATTCTATAAATGTTAACCAATGAAAGTCAGACATTGTTTTTCAACCATGCTTCAACAGAATTATGTAAAAAAATAAACTCATGAAACAGGCATGGACAAAAATGATGGTACCCCTAGAAAACACAGAACATAATGTGACCAAAGGGACATGTTAATTCAAGGTGTGTCCACTAATTAGCATCACAGGTGTCTACAACCTTGTAATCAGCCATTGGGCCTATATATATGGCTCCAGGTAATCACTGTGTTGTTTGGTGATATGGTGTGTACCACACTCGACATGGACCAGAGGAAGCAAAGGAAAGAGCTGTCTCAAGAGATCAGAAAGAAAATTATAGACAAGCATGTTAAAGGTAAAGGCTATAAGACCATCTCCAAGCAACTAGATGTTCCTGTGAGTACAGTTGCACATATTATTCATAAGTTTAAGATCCATGGGACTGTAGCCAACCTCCCTGGACGTGGCCGCAGGAGGAAAATTGATGACAAATCTAAGAGACGGATAATCCGAATGGTAACAAAAGAGCCTAGAAAGACTTCTAAAGAGATTCAAGGTGAACTTCATGCTCAAGGAACATCAGTGTCAGATCGCACCATCCGTCGTTGTTTGAGCCAAAGTGGACTACATGGGAGACGACCAAGGAGGACACCATTGTTGAAAACGAATCATAAAAAAGCAAGACTGGAATATGCCAAACTACATGTTGACAAGCCACAAAGCTTCTGGGAGAATGTCCTGTGGACAGATGAGACAAAAATCGAAGTTTTTGCCAAGGCACATCAGCTGTATGTTCACAGACGAAAAAATGAAGCATATCAAGAAAAGAACACTGTCCCTACTGTGAAACATGGAGGAGGCTCTGTTATGTTCTGGGGCTGCTTTGCTGCGTCTGGCACAGGGTGTCTTGAATCTGTGCAGGGTACAATGAAATCTCAAGACTATCAAGGAATTCTAGAGAGAAATGTACTAGCCAGTGTCAGAAAGCTTGGTCTCAGTCGCAGGTCATGGGTCTTGCAACAGGACAATGACCCAAAACACACCGCTAAAAACACCCAAGAATGGCTAAGAGGAAAAAATTGGACTATTCTAAAGTGGCCTTCTATGAGCCCTGACCTCAATCCTATTGAGCATCTTTGGAAGGAGCTGAAACATGCAGTCTGGAAAAGGCACCCTTCAAACCGGACACAACTGGAGCAGTTTGCTCATGAGGAGTGGGCCAAAATACCTGCTGAGAGGTGCAGATGTCTCATTGACAGTTACAGGAAGCGTTTGATTGCAGTGATTGCCTCAAAAGGTTGCGCAACAAAATATTAAGTTAGGGGTACCATCATTTTTGTCCATGCCTGTTTCATGAGTTTATTTTTTTACATAATTCTGTTGAAGCATGGTTGAAAAACAATGTCTGACTTTCATTGGTTAACATTTATAGAATTTTAATTTATTATTACTTTTGTCAGATTAAAGTTATTTCTGTGACCATTGTGACTTTTTCTTTCATTGACCAAAGGGTACCAACAATTTTGTCCACGTCTGTATAGGGCCCCCATAGTACTTCCACTCTTCTCCGTAGTGCCCCATATTGTGCCAGTATATAGGGACCCCATAGAGCTTCCCCTCTTCTCCATAGTGCCCCCCCATATTGTGCCAGTATATAGGGCCCCCATAGTGCTTCCCCTATTCTCCATAGTGCCCCCATTATTGTGCCAGTATATAGGGCCCCTATAGTGCTTCCCCTCTTCTCCATAGTGCCCCCATATTGTGCCAGTATTTAGGGCCCCCATAGTGCTTCCCCTCTTCTCCATAGTGCCCCCATATTGTGCTAGTATATAGAGACCCCATAGTGCTTCCCCTCTTCTCCATAGTTCCCTCCATATTGTGCCAGTATATAGGGCCCCCATAGTGCTTCCCCTCTTCTCCGTAGTGCCCCCATATTGTGCCAGTATATAGGGACCCCATAGTGCTTCCCCTCTTCTCCATAGTGCCCCCCATATTGTGCCAGTATATAGGGCCCCCATAGTGCTTCCCCTATTCTCCATAGTGCCTCCCATATTGTGCCAGTATATAGGGCCCCCATAGTGCTTCCCCTCTTCTCCATAGTGCCCCCCATATTGTGCCAGTATATATGGCCCCCATAGTGTTTCCCCTCTTCTCCATAGTGCCCCCAATATTGTGCCAGTATATAGGGACCCCATAGTGCTTCCCCTCTTCTCCATAGTGCCCCCCATATTGTGCCAGTATATAGGGACCCCATAGTGCTTCCCCTTTTCTCCATAGTGCCCCCCACATTGTGCCAGTATATAGGGACCCCATAGTGCTTCCCCTCTTCTCCTTAGTGCCCCCATATTGTGCCAGTATATAGGGACCCCATAGTGCTTCCCCTCTTCTCCATAGTGCCCCCCATATTGTGCTAGTATATAGGGACCCCATAGTGCTTCCCCTCTTCTCCATAGTGCCCCCCCATATTGTGCCAGTATATATGGCCCCCATAGTGCGTTCCCTCTTTTCCATAGTTCCCCATATTGTGCCAGTATATAGGGACCCCATAGTACTTCCCCTCTTCTCCATAGTGCCCCCATATTGTGCCAGTATATAAGGCCCCCATAGTGCTTCCCCTATTTTCCGTAGTGCCCCCCATATTGTGCCAGTATTTAGGGCCTCCATAGTGCTTCCCCTCTTCTCCATAGTGCCCCCCATATTGTGCCAGTATATAGAGCCTCCATAGTGCTTCCCCTCTTCTCCATAGTGCCCCCCATATTGTGCCAGTATATAGGGCCCCTATAGTGCTTCCCCTCTTCTCCATAGTGCCCCCCATATTGTGCCAGTATTTAGGGCCCCCATAGTGCTTCCCCTCTTCTCCATAGTGCCCCCCATATTGTGCCAGTATATAGGGCCACCATAGTGCTTCCCCTCTTCTCCATAGTGCCCCCCCATATTGTGCCAGTATATAGTGCCCCCATAGTGCTTCCCCTCTTCTCCATAGTGCCCCCGTATTGTGCCAGTATTTAGGGACCCCATAGTGCTTCCCCTCTTCTCCATAGTGCCCCCCATATTGTGCCAGTATATAGGGCCCCTATAGTGCTTCCCCTCTTTTCCATAGTGCCCCCCATATTGTGCCAGTATATAGGGCCGCCATAGTGCTTCCCCTCTTCTCCATAGTGCCCCCCCATATTGTGCCAGTATATAGGGCCCCCATAGTGCTTCCCCTCTTCTCCATAGTGCCCCCATATTGTTCCAGTATATAGGGACCCCATAGGGCTTCTTCTCTTCTCCATAGTGCCCCCCATATTGTGCAGTATATAGGGACCCCATAGTGCTTCCCCTCTTCTCCATAGTGCCCCCATATTGTGCCAGTATATAGTGACCCCATAGTGCTTCCCCTCTTCTCCATAGTTCCCCCCATATTGTGCCAGTATATAGGGCCCCCATAGTGCTTCCCCTCTTCTCCGTAATGCCCCCATATTGTGCCAGTATATAGGGACCCCATAGTGCTTCCCCTCTTCTCTATAGTGCCCCCCCATATTGTGCCAGTATATAGGGCCCCCATAGTGCTTCCCCTATTCTCCATAGTGCCCCCATATTGTGCCAGTATATAGGGACCCCATAGTGCTTCCCCTCTTCTCCATAGTTCCCCCATATTGTGCCAGTATATAGGGCCCCCATAGTGCTTCCCCTCTTCTCCGTAATGCCCCCATATTGTGCCAGTATATAGGGACCCCATAGTGCTTCCCCTCTTCTCTATAGTGCCCCCCCATATTGTGCCAGTATATAGGGCCCCCATAGTGCTTCCCCTATTCTCCATAGTGCCCCCATTATTGTGCCAGTATATAGGGCCCCTATAGTGCTTCCCCTCTTCTCCATAGTGCCCCCCATATTGTGCCACTATTTAGGGCCCCATAGTGCTTCCCCTCTTCTCCATAGTGCCCCCCCATATTGTGCCAGTATTTATGGCCCCCATAGTGCTTCCCCTCTTCCCCATAGTGCCCCCATATTGTGCCAGTATATAGGGACCCCATAGGGCTTCCCCTCTTCTCCATAGTGCCCCCCATATTGTGCCAGTATATAGGGCCCCTACAGTGCTTCCCCACTTCTCCATAGTGCCCCCATATTGTGCCAGTATATAGGGACCCCATAGTGCTTCCCCTCTTCTCCATAGTTCCCCCCATATTGTGCCAGTATATAGGGACCCCATAGTGCTTCCCCTCTTCTCCATAGTGTCCCCCATATTGTGCCAGTATATAGGGCCCCCATAGTGCTTCCCCTCTTCTCCATAGTGCCCCCATATTGTGCCAGTATATAGGGACCCCATAGGGCTTCCCCTCTTCTCCATAGTGCCCCCCATATTGTGCAGTATATAGGGACCCCATAGTGCTTCCCCTCTTCTCCATAGTGCCCCCATATTGTGCTATTATATAGAGACCCCATAGTGCTTCCCCTCTTCTCCATAGTTCCCCCCATATTGTGCCAGTATATAGGGCCCCCATAGTGCTTCCCCTCTTCTCCGTAGTGCCCCCATATTGTGCCAGTATATAGGGACCCCATAGTGCTTCCCCTATTCTCCATAGTGCCTCCCATATTGTGCCAGTATATAGGGCCCCTATATTGCTTCCCCTCTTCTCCATAGTGCCCCCCATATTGTGCCAGTATATATGGCCCCCATAGTGTTTCCCCTCTTCTCCATAGTGTCCCCCATATTGTGCCAGTATATAGGGACCCCATAGTGCTTCCCCTCTTCTCCATAGTGCCCCCCATATTGTGCCAGTATATAGGGACCCCATAGTGCTTCCCCTTTTCTCCATAGTGCCCCCCACATTGTGCCAGTATATAGGGACCTCATAGTGGTTCCCCTCTTCTCCTTAGTGCCCCCATATTGTGCCAGTATATAGGGACCCCATAGTGCTTCCCCTCTTCTCCATAGTGCCCCCCATATTGTGCTAGTATATAGGGACCCCATAGTGCTTCCCCTCTTCTCCATAGTGCCCCCCCATATTGTGCCAGTATATATGGCCCCCATAGTGCGTCCCCTCTTTTCCATAGTGCCCCCATATTGTGCCAGTATATAGGGACCCCATAGTGCTTCCCCTCTTCTCCATAGTGCCCCCATATTGTGCCAGTATATAAGGCCCCCATAGTGCTTCCCCTATTTTCCGTAGTGCCCCCCATATTGTGCCAGTATTTAGGGCCTCCATAGTGCTTCCCCTCTTCTCCATAGTGCCCCCCATATTGTGCCAGTATATAGAGCCTCCATAGTGCTTCCCCTCTTCTCCATAGTGCCCCCCATATTGTGCCAGTATATAGGGCCCCTATAGTGCTTCCCCTCTTCTCCATAGTGCCCCCCATATTGTGCCAGTATTTAGGGCCCCCATAGTGCTTCCCCTCTTCTCCATAGTGCCCCCCATATTGTGCCAGTATATAGGGCCACCATAGTGCTTCCCCTCTTCTCCATAGTGCCCCCCCATATTGTGCCAGTATATAGTGCCCCCATAGTGCTTCCCCTCTTCTCCATAGTGCCCCCGTATTGTGCCAGTATTTAGGGACCCCATAGTGCTTCCCCTCTTCTCCATAGTGCCCCCCATATTGTGCCAGTATATAGGGCCCCTATAGTGCTTCCCCTCTTTTCCATAGTGCCCCCCATATTGTGCCAGTATATAGGGCCGCCATAGTGCTTCCCCTCTTCTCCATAGTGCTCCCCCATATTGTGCCAGTATATAGGGCCCCCATAGTGCTTCCCCTCTTCTCCATAGTGCCCCCATATTGTGCCAGTATATAGGGACCCCATAGGGCTTCTTCTCTTCTCCATAGTGCCCCCCATATTGTGCAGTATATAGGGACCCCATAGTGCTTCCCCTCTTCTCCATAGTGCCCCTATATTGTGCCAGTATATAGGGACCCCATAGCGCTTCCCCTCTTCTCCATAGTTCCCCCCATATTGTGCCAGTATATAGGGCCCCCATAGTGCTTCCCCTCTTCTCCGTAATGCCCCCATATTGTGCCAGTATATAGGGACCCCATAGTGCTTCCCCTCTTCTCTATAGTGCCCCCCCATATTGTGCCAGTATATAGGGCCCCCATAGTGCTTCCCCTATTCTCCATAGTGCCCCCATATTGTGCCAGTATATAGGGACCCCATAGTGCTTCCCCTCTTCTCCATAGTTCCCCCATATTGTGCCAGTATATAGGGCCCCCATAGTGCTTCCCCTCTTCTCCGTAGTGCCCCCATATTGTGCCAGTATATAGGGACCCCATAGTGCTTCCCCTCTATTCTATAGTGCCCCCCCATATTGTGCCAGTATATAGGGCCCCCATAGTGCTTCCCCTATTCTCCATAGTGCCCCAATTATTGTGCCAGTATATAGGGCCCCTATAGTGCTTCCCCTCTTCTCCATAGTGCCCCCCATATTGTGCCACTATTTAGGGCCCCCATAGTGCTTCCCCTCTTCTCCATAGTGCCCCCCCATATTGTGCCAGTATTTATGGCCCCCATAGTGCTTCCCCTCTTCCCCATAGTGCCCCCATATTGTGCCAGTATATAGGGACCCCATAGGGCTTCCCCTCTTCTCCATAGTGCCCCCCATATTGTGCCAGTATATAGGGCCCCTACAGTGCTTCCCCTCTTCTCCATAGTGCCCCCATATTGTGCCAGTATATAGGGACCCCATAGTGCTTCCCCTCTTCTCCATAGTTCCCCCCATATTGTGCCAGTATATAGGGACCCCATAGTGCTTCCCCTCTTCTCCATAGTGCCCCCCATATTGTGCAGTATATAGGGACCCCATAGTGCTTCCCCTCTTCTCCATAGTGCCCCCATATTGTGCTAGTATATAGAGACCCCATAGTGCTTCCCCTCTTCTCCATAGTTCCCCCCATATTGTGCCAGTATATAGGGCCCCCATAGTGCTTCCCCTCTTCTCCGTAGTGCCCCCATATTGTGCCAGTATATAGGGACCCCATAGTGCTTCCCCTCTTCTCCATAGTGCCCCCCCATATTGTGCCAGTATATAGGGACCCCATAGTGCTTCCCCTATTCTCCATAGTGCCCCCATATTGTGCTAGTATATAGAGACCCCATAGTGCTTCCCCTCTTCTCCATAGTTCCCCCCATATTGTGCCAGTATATAGGGCCCCCATAGTGCTTCCCCTCTTCTCCGTAGTGCCCCCATATTGTGCCAGTATATAGGGACCCCATAGTGCTTCCCCTCTTCTCCATAGTGCCCCCCCATATTGTGCCATTATATAGGGCCCCCATAGTGCTTCCCCTATTCTCCATAGTGCCTCCCATATTGTGCCAGTATATAGGGCCCCTATATTGCTTCCCCTCTTCTCCATAGTGCCCCCCATATTGTGCCAGTATATATGGCCCCCATAGTGTTTCCCCTCTTCTCCATAGTGCCCCCCATATTGTACCAGTATATAGGGACCCCATAGTGCTTCCCCTCTTCTCCATAGTGCCCCCCATATTGTGCCAGTAAATAGGGACCCCATAGTGCTTCCCCTTTTCTCCATAGTGCCCCCCACATTGTGCCAGTATATAGGGACCTCATAGTGGTTCCCCTCTTCTCCTTAGTGCCCCCATATTGTGCCAGTATATAGGGACCCCATAGTGCTTCCCCTCTTCTCCATAGTGCCCCCCATATTGTGCTAATATATAGGGACCCCATAGTGCTTCCCCTCTTCTCCATAGTGCCCCCCCATATTGTGCCAGTATATATGGCCCCCATAGTGCGTCCCCTCTTTTCCATAGTGCCCCCATATTGTGCCAGTATATAGGGACCCCATAGTGCTTCCCCTCTTCTCCATAGTGCCCCCATATTGTGCCAGTATATAAGGCCCCCATAGTGCTTCCCCTATTTTCCGTAGTGCCCCCATATTGTGCCAGTATTTAGGGCCTCCATAGTGCTTCCCCTCTTCTCCATAGTGCCCCCCATATTGTGCCAGTATATAGGGCCTCCATAGTGCCTCCCCTCTTCTCCATAGTGCCCCCCATATTGTGCCAGTATATAGGGCCCCCATAGTGCTTCCCCTCTTCTCCATAGTGCCCCCCATATTGTGCCAGTATATAGGGACCCCATAGTGCTTCCCCTCTTCTCCATAGTGCCCCCCACATTGTGCCAGTATATAGGGAACCCATAGTGCTTCCCCTTTTCTCCATAGTGCCCCCCATATTGTGCTAGTATATAGGGACCCCATAGTGCCTCCCCTCTTCTCCATAGTGCCCCCCCATATTGTGCCAGTATATATGGCCCCCATAGTGCGTCCCCTCTTTTCCATAGTGCCCCCATATTGTGCCAGTATATAGGGACCCCATAGTGCTTCCCCTCTTCTCCATAGTTCCCCCCATATTGTGCCAGTATATAGGGCCCCCATAGTGCTTTCACTCTTCTCCGTAGTGCCCCCATATTGTGCCAGTATATAGGGACCCCATAGTGCTTCCCCTCTTCTCCATAGTGCCCCCCCATATTGTGCCAGTATATAGGGCCCCCATAGTGCTTCCCCTATTCTCCATAGTGCCCCCATTATTGTGCCAGTATATAGGGCCCCTATAGTGCTTCCCCTCTTCTCCATAGTGCCCCCATATTGTGCCAGTATTTAGGGCCCCCATAGTGCTTCCCCTCTTCTCCATAGTGCCCCCATATTGTGCTAGTATATAGAGACCCCATAGTGCTTCCCCTCTTCTCCATAGTTCCCTCCATATTGTGCCAGTATATAGGGCCCCCATAGTGCTTCCCCTCTTCTCCGTAGTGCCCCCATATTGTGCCAGTATATAGGGACCCCATAGTGCTTCCCCTCTTCTCCATAGTGCCCCCCCATATTGTGCCAGTATATAGGGCCCCCATAGTGCTTCCCCTATTCTCCATAGTGCCTCCCATATTGTGCCAGTATATAGGGCCTCTATAGTGCTTCCCCTCTTCTCCATAGTGCCCCCATTGTGTTTCCCCTCTTCTCCATAGTGCCCCCCATATTGTGCCAGTATATAGGGACCCCATAGTGCTTCCCCTCTTCTCCATAGTGCCCCCCATATTGTGCCAGTATATAGGGACCCCATAGTGCTTCCCCTCTTCTCCATAGTGCCCCCCATATTGTGCTAGTATATAGGGACCCCATAGTGCTTCCCCTCTTCTCCATAGTGCCCCCCCATATTGTGCCAGTATATATGGCCCCCATAGTGCGTTCCCTCTTTTCCATAGTGCCCCCATATTGTGCCAGTATATAGGGACCCCATAGTACTTCCCCTCTTCTCCATAGTGCCCCCATATTGTGCCAGTATATAAGGCCCCCATAGTGCTTCCCCTATTTTCCGTAGTGCCCCCCATATTGTGCCAGTATTTAGGGCCTCCATAGTGCTTCCCCTCTTCTCCATAGTGCCCCCCATATTGTGCCAGTATATAGAGCCTCCATAGTGCTTCCCCTCTTCTCCATAGTGCCCCCCATATTGTGCCAGTATATAGGGACCCCATAGTGCTTCCCCTCTTCTCCATAGTGCCCCCCATATTGTGCCAGTATATAGGGACCCCATAGTGCTTCCCCTTTTCTCCATAGTGCCCCCCACATTGTGCCAGTATATAGGGACCCCATAGTGCTTCCCCTCTTCTCCATTGTGCCCCCATATTGTGCCAGTATATAGGGACCCCATAGTGCTTCCCCTCTTCTCCATAGTGCCCCCCCATATTGTGATAGTATATAGGGACCCCATAGTGCCTCCCCTCTTCTCCATAGTGCCCCCCCATATTATGCCAGTATATATGGCCCCCATAGTGCGTCCCCTCTTTTCCATAGTGCCCCCATATTGTGCCAGTATATAGGGACCCCATAGTACTTCCCCTCTTCTCCATAGTGCCCCCATATTGTGCAAGTATATAAGGCCCCCATAGTGCTTCCCCTATTTTCCATAGTGCCCCCCCATATTGTGCCAGTATTTAGGGCCTCCATAGTGCTTCCCCTCTTCTCCATAGTGCCCCCCATATTGTGCCAGTATATAGGGCCTCCATAGTGCTTCCCCTCTTCTCCATAGTGCCCCCCATATTGTGCCAGTATATAGGGCCCCCATAGTGCTTCCCCTCTTCTCCATAGTGCCCCCCATATTGTGCCAGTATATAGGGACCCCATAGTGCTTCCCCTCTTCTCCATAGTGCCCCCCATATTGTGCCAGTATATAGGGCCCCCATAGTGCTTCCCCTTTTCTCCATAGTGCCCCCCACATTGTGCCAGTATATAGGGACCCCATAGTGCTTCCCCTCTTCTCCATAGTGCCCCCCATATTGTGCTAGTATATAGGGACCCCATAGTGCTTCCCCTCTTCTCCATAGTGCCCTCTCATATTGTGCCAGTATATAGGGCCCCCATAGTGCTTCCCCTCTTCTCCATAGTTCCCCCCATATTGTGCCAGTATATAGGGACCCCATAGTGCTTCCCCTCTTCTCCATAGTGCCCCCCATATTGTGCTAGTATATAGGGACCCCATAGTGCCTCCCCTCTTCTCCATAGTGCCCCCCCATATTGTGCCAGTATATATGGCCCCCATAGTGCGTCCCCTCTTTTCCATAGTGCCCCCATATTGTGCCAGTATATAGGGACCCCATAGTGCTTCCCCTCTTCTCCATAGTGCCCCCATATTGTGCAAGTATATAAGGCCCCCATAGTGCTTCCCCTATTTTCCATAGTGCCCCCCCATATTGTGCCAGTATTTAGGGCCTCCATAGTGCTTCCCCTCTTCTCCATAGTGCCCCCCATATTGTGCCAGTATATAGGGCCTCCATAGTGCTTCCCCTCTTCTCCATAGTTCCCCCCATATTGTGCCAGTATATAGGGCCCCCATAGTGCTTCCCCTCTTCTCCATAGTGCCCCCCATATTGTGCCAGTATATAGGGACCCCATAGTGCTTCCCCTCTTCTCCATAGTGCCCCCCATATTGTGCCAGTATATAGGGCCCCCATAGTGCTTCCCCTTTTCTCCATAGTGCCCCCCACATTGTGCCAGTATATAGGGACCCCATAGTGCTTCCCCTCTTCTCCATAGTGCCCCCCATATTGTGCTAGTATATACAGTCATGTGAAAAAATTAGGACACCCTTTGAAAGCATGTGGTTTTTTGTAACATTTTTAATAAAAGGTTATTTCATCTCCGTTTCAACAATACAGAGAGATTAAAGTAATCCAACTAAACAAAGAAAACTGAAGAAAAGTCTTTTCAAGATCTTCTGTAAATGTCATTCTACAAAAATGCCTATTCTAACTGAGGAAAAAGATAGGACACCCTCCCATGTATTCCCTCTTAAATTGGCTCAGATCTCACACAGGTATATCACACCAGGTGCACATAATTAGTAGATCGTTACTCTGCATGTTGAATGAGGCTTGCCCTATTTAAACCTCAGACATTTAGTTTGGTGTGCTCCTGACTGTTGAAGTGAGAGTGAGCACCATGGTGAGAGCAAAAGAGCTGTCAGAGGACTTCAGAAAAAAGATTGTAGCAGCCTATGAGTCTGGGAAGGGATTTAAAAAGATCTCAAAAGATTTTGAAATCAGCCATTCCACTGTCCGGAAGATAGTCTACAAGTGGAGGGCTTTCAAAACAACTGCCAACATGCCCAGGACTGGTCGCCCCAGCAAGTTCACCCCAAGAGCAGACCGCAAGATGCTAAAAGAGGTCTCCAAAAACCCTAAAGTGTCACCTCGAGAACTACAGCAGGCTCTGGCTACTGTTGATGTAGAAGTACATGCCTCTACAATCAGAAAGAGACTGTACAAGTTTAACTTGCATGGGAGGTGTGCAAGGAGGAAACCTTTGCTTTCCAAGAGAAACATCGAGGCCAGACTGACATTTGCCCGAGATAAAGTTGACAAAGACCAGGACTTCTGGAATAATGTTCTTTGGACAGATGAGTCCAAAATTGAATTATTTGGACACAACAGCAGAGGACATGTTTGGCGTAAACCAAACACAGCATTCCAAGAAAAGAACCTCATACCAACTGTGAAGCATGGAGGTGGAAGTGTCATGGTTTGGGGCTGCTTTGCTGCAGCAGGACCTGGTCAGCTCACCATCATAGAATCCACGATGAATTCTACTGTGTATCAGAAGGTGCTTGAAGAACATGTGAGACCATCAGTTAGAAAATTAAAGCTGAAGCGGAACTGGACCATGCAACATGACAATGACCCAAAACATACTAGTAAATCAACCAAAGATTGGCTGAAAAAGAAGAAATGGAGAGTCCTGGAATGGCCAAGTCAAAGTCCAGATTTGAATCCCATTGAGATGCTGTGGGGTGACTTGAAAAGGGCTGTACGTGCAAGAAACCCCTCAAACATCTCACAGCTGAAAAAGTTCTGCATTGAGGAGTGGGGTAAAATTTCCTCAGACCGATGTCGAAGACTGGTAGATGGCTACAAGAACCGTCTCACTGCAGTTATTTCAGCCAAAGGAGGTAACACTCGCTATTAGGGGCAAGGGTGTCCTATCTTTTTCCTCAGTTAGAATAGGCATTTTTGTAGAATGACATTTACAGAAGATCTTGAAAATACTTTTCTTCAGTTTTCTTTGTTTAGTCGGATTACTTTAATCTCTCTGTATTGTTGAAACGGAGATGAAATAACCTTTTATTAAAAATGTTACAAAAAACCACATGCTTTCAAAGGGTGTCCTAATTTTTTCACATGACTGTAGGGACCCCATAGTGCTTCCCCTCTTCTCCATAGTGCCCTCTCATATTGTGCCAGTATATAGGGCCCCCATAGTGCTTCCCCTCTTCTCCATAGTGCCCCCCATATTGTGCCAGTATATAGGGACCCCATAGTGCTTCCCCTCTTCTCCATAGTGCCCCCTCATATTGTGCCAGTATATATGGCCCCCATAGTGCGTCCCCTCTTCTCCATAGTGCCCCCCATATTGTGCCAGTATATAGGGACCCCATAGTGCTTCCCCTCTTCTCCATAGTGCCCCCCCATATTGTGCCAGTATATAGGGCCCCCATCCCCTTCTTGCCACAGTATACTATAAATAATAAAAACAATAAACACATATACGTACCTTATGCTGCTGTCAGTGATGTGATGCAGGCCTCTTCCCTCCTGTGTCCCGCTGTACGGATCAGTACGGATCAGACGGTGCATCGGCGTCATCGCGCCACCTGATCCGTACAGAGCGGGACATAGGCCGTAAGAGGCCTGCACCGGCCTGTGATAGGCTACAGGCACTAGCCCTGTATCCTCTCCCCTGGTCCTCCGCACCATTCATCTATATGGCTGTCCTGAGGACGGCGATACAGATGAATATGGAGATGAACGCTTCCACAATGGAAGTGCTCATCTCCCCTCCTGCTGCCTCCGGAAAGCTCTGCGGGCCGGATGAAAAGGTCCGCCGGGCTGTATACGGCCCACGTGTCGTAGTTTGCCCATCACTGGTATAAACCATCAGCGCTAGGTCAAGCAGCAGGTGAGACTCCAGACAGCTGTGGCCACAGGGAGAGAAGAGATGCCAGAGGGCATGGACCACTACCGCTAAACCTGGGTGAAAAATGGACAAGGCTGGTGCATGCTGTGAATTTTCCAATGGAAAAAAAAAAACTGATGTGTGAATTGACCCATTGATTTTCATCTTGTCAGTGTTCAGTCCGTGTGCTGTCCTTTCGAAACTTGGCCAGCACCTGCATTGCTCGTCTGAACGAGCCCTTAAAAAGCATAGTTATAGAAACTTCCACAAAGCAGAGGCTC
Organism: Bufo gargarizans; assembly: GCF_014858855.1. NCBI lineage: Eukaryota > Metazoa > Chordata > Amphibia > Anura > Bufonidae > Bufo > Bufo gargarizans. The sequence goes on from NW_025334405.1 coordinate 279,537, forward strand.
TGAGGGGACACGTCAAAGTCTCGATCAGGAAAGGAGCTTGCTGTGAACTTTGCCCACATTAAGCAGTGGAACGGTGGGCTATCTGCCTGGAGAGAGCCTCGCTGCTCATTCTGACCGGCGCTGCTGTTTGTTTAATGGAAAGTTTACGCTTATTATTCAGTCTAAGATAAATTTCCTTCAAGTGTTTATGTTTCAGACCATAGGCGTCAAAGCTCACTCATACACACAGCGCTCCGTGTCCAGGCTGCTTCTTACCTTCCCGTCCCTGGTGGAAACGAGCAAGGAAAGTGCCACCCTCTAAGGCAAGCGATCCGATTCCTGTTTGTTTTTAGAAGATACAGTCTTTTTTTCTTTCTTGAGCAAAGAAGTTCTATGATTTATGGGCCAATTCATAAAATAAATGCATGACTCAGGTGCGAGCTACAAATCATAGCATAGTTGCTTGGGGTCAGAGAGGCGGCAAATTCCTTATGGATTGGAACTTGTAAATACACTTTCCGGAGGAAAATCAGGAGGGACTCTCTCAGTTCTCGTCTTCTTAAAGCCTTTCCTATTTCCTTAACTTTAATCCAGCTTTATTCCTAATTTGTGGTGGATTATTTAGGCCACATGGTGATTCCATTGGTTCAAGGCTTCTAACGTGAAATCAGGATGACAAACTGCGGGTTATTTTATGTTTTTAGAAATCATTAGGATATTTTATAGATTTATCTTGAGATTTTAATACCAACAGGGGAAATAGAGGGTCAAATGAAACAGACTCTATTATCAATGGCCAACTAGGAAAAACATATATATATTTTATTAGAGGTTCCCTTTATAGAATAATGCAAAGGGTTAAGATAAAACAAAACTACAGCTAAAATATTATGCAAAAGTTTGGGCGCCCTTGGGCAATGTACACATTCTATTGACTTTGTAAGTGAGCTGCTTGACGAGGTATGAGAAGTATGCTTGTGGTGAAGGCATACTTGTCATGTTGAGCTCAGAAGAACCACCACTGTCAGCAACCGCTGATCTCCACCATTTAATTGGCATTCATGTTATGTTAAAAAGTCTATAAAAAACATAAAATTAAAAAAATAAACATATAATATACACATATTCAGTATCATCCAGGACATAGAACTGTGTTAAGATCACATTATATCAACACGTTCAGCGCATGTGCCGTGAAAGCTCCCAGTGCATACCCAGAATATAGCTAAAGACCCCCATTTATCTAATGATGTCCAGAAGAAAGTGCTTTTGACCTCATTCGAGATCCAAGCTGGAGTCAAAAACAAAAAAAAATTGTTCTTGTCCTCGAGGCCAAAATTGTCATCATACAACTGATACAAACCAAGCACAATGGACCCCATTGACTTATAATGGAGTCTGTCGGATACCCACAAGGTGTCAATGCTGCATGCAGAACTTTTTACCATCAATTGTGATAAATATGTAATGGAGCCTCCAAAGCAGAGCTATAACATGTGAAAACTAAGGAACAGTATATTTTGTGGTGTTGATGTTGCTGATATTTACCATTCAATGCACTTTACTTGGAGTAGTGTTGATCTTCAGATGCCAAGAATGGCTTCGAAAAATGATAGAATAAAGATGATTAAAGGGATAACTGTTGAGGGAACATGTAACGTGGCGTCCTGTCTTCAAGCAACGTGCAAGTTTCTGCCGAATTTTACAAACCCACTGAAGTGAGAACAGCAGTTTACGTCTTTAATCTGTCAACATCGACCAGACTTATAAGCCTTTCATGGTTTCTTCAGCGTGTAGTCTTTAGGTTCGGTGCAACCGCCAATTATCTCATATGTTTGTTATGTTTGTGGTTTTCTTTAATCGTCATATTCATGGCATTGTTACATTTAATTTTTACTCTTCAATTCTCTTATTCCAGTTGGATTATTGCTGACTTAGATTAGCAAACTGCTAAAGAATGTTGGCCACCGAATTCGCTCTGTAATTTCTTACTGTGTTCTGAAGCCCTAACTATTGGTTGCAAACCACCGTTGGAATTCCATTTTGAAAGCTTGTTTTCACCCTATTCCCAACAAGTGCACCAAGGCCAAGCTGAATGAGTAAGAATTTGTCTAAAAATACCACAGTTCAAGAGGTCAAGGGCTGAGAAAACACCAAAAAGTCTATGTAACTCATGATGTTCTACTTAAGTAATACAAAGATGCTGTAGAGTCAAAGAATAACTATACAGTTATGGTTGCAATAATGTAGTGGAAAAGTGTTTTTTTCTAAGTTGTAAGCCATAGGGTACTGCCTAGCTCGAGGTGTAGAGTCTAAGGGCCAGAATCCTGTGGCCAGAATTGTGGTCCATCCTCTCCTGCATTCATTAGTGGACGAGACCTGCACAGAAGCTTCCTTGCTCTCTTCCTTCTCTAGTTACCAGATTAAGATTCACTTCTAATCTCATAGAAATATGTAGCTATATCTCACTCTAAAAAGTAGAGAAGGAAATTGGAGGGAGGGGACATTAGATACTATAGTGCTATTTATAAGTGAAATCATTGGGGTAGGAGCGTAACTACCATAGCGGCAGACCAAGCGACTGCTATGGGGCCCAGGAAAAGAGGGGGCCCAGTCTTAGTTGAGATCATCTCCTCTTCTACTGGAGGTGAAAACTTGGTCAGGACTCCATCCTCTAAAGGAACAACTTTTAGAAAATGAGGCAGGGTCATTTGTTTAGGCAGAAACCCTTTTGTCCTGTTGGGGGGCGGGAGGGGGGGGGGGGCTGGTTTGATCCTTGCTATGGGGTCCTTACTTCTCTATGTACGCCACTGAATTGGGGCTATGTGTGAGGGTCTATTTTTTCAGTGGAGAGGACGACTGGAGAACAAAGTGTTTTTCAGTGTTTTTGCTCTACGGTTTTGAGATCCGGTAGGTGTTCTGAAAACCACAGCGAAACACTTCCGTTCTAATAATACAACCAGCTGCATCCATTTAGAGTATATCCGGTTGTATTAAGTTGAAAATAAAGAAACTGTTGTGTCTGACATACATCTTTTTTTGTGCCGGATGTGGCTTTTTCCGTTTCCCATAATGCACACAAAAACGCAGCTTGCGGTGATTTTGTGTCCGGCATGGGAGCACAACAAACCGGAACGGGGTGCATTCTGGTGCACTCCGTTCCGGTTTGTTAAGTTTTGTCCCAATTGAGATTGAATGGGGACAAAACGGAAGCGTTGTGCTACGTTTTTGAGAGATCTCAAAACAGGACAGCCCAACGCAAGTGTGAAAGTAGTCATATAGTGTGGTGGGGGGGACATTTTGAAGTCTGCTCTTTCAAAAACATTTGTGCTCTCATTTAATTATTGTGATAAAAAAAAAAAAATAGGAATCTTCCAATATCATAAAACTTGAAATCTTCTACGTGGAGCTTGATATTTTGGCCACTGACTTGTGTCAAGGAAACAGGATCCAGATCTTAAAGTCAGGAGAAAACCAGAATACCGTAGTGTGCCGGGCCAGCAGAACTTCTGTATTCAGCTACCACATATGAAAATGATCATATCAACATAACAAAGCAAGGTTGGCCTGATGACTGGAAAATAATGAGACCAGCAAAGTCACGATCAAGTCAGTTCCATGCTTCAGAATCCAAAGTCTAACGCAGCCAATAACATGGACATCACTCCACGTAACTGGGTCACATCAGGGTTTGTATAACATTGAGAGAATACTAACCATGGAAGGGAAGAATTCTAGAATTATTATCCACAACGGAGGGGGTTGCTAAGCATTATAATTTCACACAAGTAAGGCGTCTATAAAGTTACAGTCACGCGGTTACGGTACGTGTAGTGCACCAGACTGGCTAACAGCCTATTAGTCACGTCTTTACTATTAAAACAAGGCATGCTGTCCAGCACCTTCTAAGTGTACCCCACAAACACCTTCTTAGTGTACCCCACAAAGTACCGACTTCCCAAATGCCCCCAATATCATAAGGCTAGACTACATTCTGCATGAGAAACATGAGGTATTAGTTGATATTTTGGCCAAAAATATGGAAGCTGGCAAGACACATCAAGGGTTCTCATCATCTTACTAAATCTCTAAATCTTACTAATCTCAGGAAGGCTGCAAGGTTGGTTCTACATACGAGGAGCAGTGTCCCCAGCAGTACATTGTATCCCAGGAAAGGAGTCTGCTGATCCTGTGAGTGGGGATGCCAAAAATACCACCTACATGCAGTGCAAAATAAGAGTGATATGTGTATGTCATTAGCTAATATCCCTACAACAGAGAAAGAGTTAGTATATTAGCATCCATGGTGGTCTAGGGCAGTGAAGAAGTCAATGTAAACATCCATGGGGGCCTATAGAAGAACGAGGTTAATACCATCCTTGGTGGTCTATGGCAGTGAATGGGTTAATGCCAACTTTGCTGATAGTATAGTACAATGAGGAGGTTCATTTGCCCATCCTGGTGGTCTAGGGTAGTGAATGAGCTAATATCATTATTCCTGGTGGTCTAGGGAAGTAAAATTCTACTGTCAGCATTACTGGTAATCTAAGATAGTGGTGTGTAAAAGACAGTATGCCTGGTGGTCTAGGGCAGTAAAGAGTAAATGTCGACATCCTTGATAGTCTAGAGCACTGAAAGGGTTAACATAATCATTCCTAGTGATTTAAGATAGTTATGAGACACCATGGTTTGTGGTCTAATATAGTAATTTGTTAAAGTTACCATGGCTGCTGGTCTATTGCAGTAAAAGGTTGATGTCAACATCTCTAGTGGTCTAGCACATTGAAGGGGTTAATACCATAATTTCTGGTGATTTAGGGCAGTAATGTGTTAGAGTCGGCATCACCGGTGGTCTAGAATAGTAGTTTGTTACAGGTACTGTATCTACCTGGTCTTCTAGATCAGGTAAAGGTTGATTTCACCAACTCTGGTGGTCTAGGGCCATGAAGGGGTCATCATTCTGGATGATCTAGGGCAGTAACGTATTACAATCGTCATCACTTGTGGTCTAGCATGCCTGGAGGTCGGGATCAGTAAAGGGTTGATGTCATCATCCCTGATGGTCCAGTATGGTGTGGTGAAGAGGTCAACCACTGGACCTGGAGTCTAGTGGATTACCCACCTCTGCCAACTCGAGTGACATCTACCTCCTTGATGTCATAGACTGAGCATTACATAGTGGAAAAAAGTCTTCAGCAGCACAGATTATTTAAAGTAGAACTCCTAAAAAAATGTTTATCCTCTGACCTGTTAGAAAGGCACATGATGTAAACTGTAGTGAAGGTAATCTTCTTACCGGTGACCTCCCCTCTGATCCTCAGCTGCATCACGTGACCAGCCCTTTTCCTCTTCAACTGACACAGGACAGGAAGTCAGTTACATTTCTATTCATTCCCATGAGACTGACATCGAGGCTCCCATAGGAATATATAGAAAAACTTACTTCCTGTCCACACGTAAGGCGCTGTGTTATTTGAAGAGTCAGAGTGCTGGTCACATGACACAGCTGAGGAACAGCAGGGTGGTTATAACTCACTAATACAGTCACCGGTAAGAAGATTACCTTCAATACAGTTTACATCATGTGCCTTTCTAACAGGTCAGAGGATAGATTGATTTGTGAGAGTGCTCCTTTAAGAAAAGGACAAGGCTGCATGTGACAGGGGCTCTTCTGGGAGCAATTATGAGATATAATCAGTCTTCCAAAGTCAAATATGACTTTAGGAAAGGAGACAATGAAAATTTGGCTTGTTGCAGTCGCTTACTTCTGCAGTAAATCACATTCTGGATCTTCTTTGCAGCTCTACGACATGAGGTGGTGATTAAAGCCTTGGAAGGACTGGAGACATCTTGGTAGGCACAAGGACCTGTCACTTTGTATCTGTACTGGAGGCCTGATGCTCATGAAGATTATTACATAGAACGGTTTCTTGGCGCGAGGCCTCAGATCTGCTGCTAAGATTTGCTCGACATATTGTGATTGCATCTTATACTTTTAAACATCTGATTCGGGAAAATTATGCAACAGTAATAGAACGCAAACAATGGCCGCTCCGAGCCAATTGGATGAGAGCGGCGATTGTTATAAATTACTGGTGATTGAGCACAGAGCGCGGAGTGATAAAGGAACGAAAGAGAAGTATTCGAGCTGGAAGAAATCAGCAGAACTCCATTAAATGGATATTTACATTTTTAGCTCAGCTCCATCTGATGACAAGCCGCGTCTACTCCAGTTACTTTATGAAAATGTCTCTCAGATCAACAGACTGACTCCGATCTTTAGAAGTGTGTACTGTATACATGTATGTGCGCGGGCGTGTGCACTAATGTATCTGCAGAGGTGTAAGTGCAGGCTTGTGCCAGGGGATGCTTAAAGGGGTTGTCCCACAAAAAGTATTCAACAGTTTTCAAACCAGCACCTGGATCTGAATACTTTAGTAGTTACATGTAATTAAAAATAAAATAGCTACTGAATTATTTAAATTTTTTTTATCTGTATAGCGCCACCTGCTGTTTGTTCTTTTTCATCCTTCAACTGCCTCTTGAGCTGTGATAGGGAAAGATGAGACACGCCTCCTGAGCTGTGATAGGGAGAGATGAGACACGCCTCCTGAGCTGTAATAGGGAAAGATGAGACACGCCTCCTGAGTTGTGATAGGGAGAGATAAGACACGCCACCTGAGCTGTGAAAGGGAGAGATAAGACACGCCTCCTGAGCTCTGATAGGGAGAGATGAGACACGCCTCCTGAGCTGTGATAGGGAGAGATGAGACACGCCTCTTGAGCTCTGATAGGGAGGGATGAGACACGCCTCCTGAGCTGCAATAGGGAGAGATGAGACACGCCTCCTGAGCTGTGATAGGGAGAGATGAGACACGCATCCTGAGCTGTGATAGGGAGAGATGAGACACGCCTCCTGAGCTGTGAAAGGGAGAGATAAGACACGCCTTCTGAGCTCTGATAGGGAGAGATGAGACACGCCTCCTGAGCTGTGATAGGGAGAGATGAGACACGCCTCCTGAGCTGTGATAGGGAGAGATGACACACGCTTCCTGAGCTATGATAGGGAGAGATGAGACATGCCTTCTGAGCTGTGATAGGGAAAGATAAGACACGCCTCCTGAGCTGTGATAGGGAAAGATGAGACGCCCCCTGAACTGTGATAGGGAGAGATGAGACACGCCTCCTGAGCTCTGATAGGGAGGGATGAGACACGCCTCCTGAGCTGTAATAGTGAGAGATGAGACACGCCTCCTGAGCTGTGAAAGGGAGAGATGAGACACGCCTCCTGAGCTGTGATAGGGAGAGATGAGACACGCCTCCTGAGCTGTGATAGGGAGAGATGAGACACGCCTCCTGAGCTGTAATAGGGAAATATGAGACACGCCTCCTGAGCTCTGATAGGGAGAGATGAGACACGCCTCCTGAGCTGTGATAGTGAGAGATGAGACACGCCTCCTGAGATGTAATAGGGAGAGATGAGACATACCAACTGAACTGTGATAGGAAGAGATGAGACACGCCTCCTGAGCTCTGATAGGGAGGGATGAGACACGCCTCCTGAGCTGTAATAGGGAGAGTTGAGACACGCCTCCTGAGCTGTGATAGGGAGAGATGAGACACGCCTCCTGAGCTGTGATAGGGAGAGATGAGACACGCCTCCTGAGCTGTAATAGGGAAATATGAGACACTCCTCCTGAGCTCTGATAGGGAGAGATGAGACACGCCTCCTGAGCTGTGATAGGGAGAGATGAGACACGCCTCCTGAGCTGTAATAGGGAGAGATGAGACATACTAACTGAGCTGTGATAGGGAAAGATGAGACACACCTCCTGAGCTGTGATAGGGAGAGATGAGACACGCCTCCTGAGCTGTAATAGGGACAGATGAGCCACACCTCCTGAGCTGTAATAGGGAGAGATGAGACACGCCTCTTGAGCTGGGATAGGGAAAGATGAGACACGCCTCCTGAGCTGTGAAAGGGAGAGATGAGACACGCCTCCTGAGCTGTAATAGGGAGAGATGAGACAGGCCTCTTGAGCTGGGATAGGGAAAGATGAGACATGCCTCCCGAGCTGTGATAGGGAGAGATGAGACACGCCTCCTGAGTTGTGATAGACAGAGATGAGACATGCCTCCTGAGCTGTGATAGGGAAAGATGAGACATGCCTCCTGAGCTGTGATAGGGAGAGCATGGACACGCCCCTTCAGCAGCAGAAAAGACACTCCCCTTGAGCTGTCAGCTTGATATAAATCTAGCAGAGCAATGAATGGGGAGATTTCTGGATCCATGTGAGGTCATGTGCTATATGATGTCTGATTTTCATTTTTTTACAATACTCATGGGATAACCCCTTTAAGTGTATGCATCTCTCAGTGAAAGTGTGTATATGAAATTGGCAGTGATTGTGTGTATGAACTAGTCAGTGAACGTGTGTATATACTAGGGTTGAGTTGAATAAGTGTTGAATCGAAGTATCCAAAGCATACTTTGATACAAATTTCAGGGAGAATTTGATTTGCCGCAAAGACAAATTCCCAGGTGTTTCATGGTAACTAGGGATGAGCGAATCGACTTTAGATGCTTCAGTCGAAGTCGATTCGCATAAAACTCCGTACAGTATTACAATGAAGTTTTATGTGAATCTGCATCCAAAGTCGATTCGCTCATCCCTAATGGTATCGAATCAATATTGCCTGAAATGGCGGTAAAAAAAAAAAAATCATACTTACCTCATCCATTTGAGCCCGAAGAGGCCGCCACAGCCATCTTGATTAAAGATCCTGTGTGAAATCTCGTGTACAATGACGTATGACATCACCGCGCCGGTCAGTGTGATGACGTCATCACACACTGCGTGAGATTTTGCGTGGAATCTACAATCAAGATGGCCACAGCAGCCTCTTTGTGCTCAAATGGATAAGGTGAATTTTTTTTTAACCGATTAACCCCTGAATTTTTTGCCACGATCAACGATGAATGCGGCATCTGAGGGGTTCAATGATGTTTCCTTTTTAATTTGGAGCAGCAGCAGTACAGTGTGCATGTTGAAAGGATAGTGATAGTGGCATGAGACCGCAAGAGTAGCGGCAGTTGTGTTAGGGTAGTAGTGCTAGTAGTAGTAATAGTAGTAGTGGTGGTGGTGGCAGCAGCACCACGAGCCATACGGTATAGAACATGATGGTAGGCAGACAGACAGTGCCAGTAGCATGATGGGGCACCTTCAGCAATGGCAGATCTGTTCATCGGCCTCAGCCGGAGGAGTGTGAACATCCTCACAAATCCATGCCTAATTCATTTTGTCAAAAGTCATGTTTTGTACACTGGCACTGACAAGTTTGTCTGATTGTGTCTCACTATGCCGCTGCCACGCTGAATACACTCTCTGAGATGACATTGGAGGCTGGACAATGCAGTAAGGAGAGAGCAAACTGGGCCAGTTCCCGCCACTGTTCCAGTCTTCCTCTCCAGAAGTCGATGGTGTCAGGGGACAGGGCATGTTCCACCACAAGTGCCCTCAAAATGTTGTCTGGTCAGTTGCATGCCATGCAAAATATTCTGGCAGCTTAGGCACACTGTCTTGCAAATGTCCTCATTGGGCAAACTTGAGAAGTGACTGGTGGGGTTGTTGATACCTTATCAAGCCTAGGCAGTCAAGGTTCTTGCGAAACTCTTCCCAGCAGTAACGAGTAGCAGGGAGTTCACTAGGAGACTGAGAGCAGGCATGTGAGAAGCTGTGGTGCTAAGGACCCAGGTTGCACTTAACACAAATTATTGACAGAAGGACCCATGTCTTGGGATCCCAGGACATAGCCAAGTTCACTGAGAAGATCTAAAAGATGAGGAAAGCAGTGCCAGAGTCCTAGTAATATATGACTAATTCTAGATAACAACTCTGCTTCTCAACATGAAGAACTTGTGTGGTCAGGACTTGGTGGTGGCACGCTTGTGAATTTTTTCACTGGTCCCACCAATGTGTTAAAACAGCCTTGCCCATAACATTTTCATTGGAGTCTTGTTCGGATGTAAGCCTAGGCCACTACTATAAGATGTTTTCTACTTTCACACTCAGAGTGTGGAGACAACTGATGCAAGTACAGCGTATCAGGGCTCTCTCTGTTGGATAGGTTTGAATCCACTGACAGCAAACAGTCAGCTTAGCAAAACATAGTGAAAGTACTAAGCGGTGAAGTTCATTATAGTATATGGTGGTCTAGTATGAACTCTTAGGGCTGATGAATATGTACGCCATTGCCGTGCGTAGTCTTTGGTACATCGTGTCCTTTGGATGTTCAGCTGACCCGCCAATGACATACAATGCAGAATTTTATTTCTAATATGGTGGGAAAGCTTTTCAATTCTTTCTGTGTCCCCGGGTCTATGAATTCAAGATGTCCGATGAGTGATGCCAAAGACATAAACAAATAAAGAGCGGGTGTCTCATTGTGCTCTTAGCTCTTAGAGCCGAGGACTTCGAGATTCTAGTTCTTGCAGTTTTTCGAGGTTTTCCTTGGAGCAGAAGAATAAAATGTCATCTTCGGCGTTCAGCTGCTGATGACCCCCGAGTAAACCCTTCTCTCGCTTTGTGTAAATCATATCTGGGACATTAGTCTTTGCCGATATTCTACATCTCATCCATACTGGAGCCTTAACTTAGCAAACACATGACTCACACAACACATATGGCAGCCACATGATCCGCAGAGCTGAACTTCTGTCACTCTCTCTGAGGTGGTTAGGAAACACAAAAAGAGGAGAAAAAGTTCCAGAAATGTTAACAATGTGGGCTGGAGTTTACCATGGTCTGTGTACGCGAGTCACGGAGAGGTTACAGTAGCATTTACTGCCCTCCCACGTCTTATTATACCTAGAAAAATGCCCTTAAAACTCATGAACATGAAGTACTAAAGTTAAGAAAGCAATAAAGGACTTATAATAACTAAGTCAACATAACTGGACAGGTCACTGCCCCTGGAAGGTCAGCACACACATCTCTTGAGCCTCTTGAACCATGTTGTTCAATATGTATTTCATTAAAGGGGTTTTCTGGGACCCAATTGCCCCACAAGCCCACCATAATTTCATATATCTTGCCTGTGGAAGAAAGACTTACTGTCAAAATATTGTGTGGAAAAGCTGCTTGGGAACCCAGTCACGTGACGTCTGGTTCATAGGAAAAAGTCACAAATTGATGTAAACACCACCGAAATGGTTTGGGAACAGCATGGGGAGGATGTCTGGATGCATCTTGGACTCCCAGGTCGCTGCTGGGAACGATGTTGTCCGAGTAGTATGCCACTTTTACAGACTGACAATAATATGCACAAAACCAAAGGAAAAATCGATTTTAGAGGAAAAATTGTTAGGAAACATTCTTTCCTGTATATTTACTTTTAATCAAATTACACAGAAGAGGCACTCCGATACAACCTGTATATCACATAAAGGAGGGCCTCATTCACATTGTGGTACAATTGTTCAGGTAGTGGGATTCCTACACTCATAAAGCCATTGCACTAAGTGAAAGGAATCGGCACTCTAATAGAGGGTATCATACACCCTTATAAAATTATGATTGATGGCCTTCTGGTGACACTCAAAAACATTAGGAGCAAGGGCCTGCTGGTGACCCTCTAAAACATTACAGGTGAGGGTTTGCTGCTGATCTGAGCATCGAAAAAATTATGGGAGAGTGCCTGCTGCTGAGCTGACCATTAAAAAAATTATGGGCGAGTGCCTGCTGCTTAGTTAACCATTGAAAAAATTATGGGCGAGGGCCTGCTGGTGACCTAACCCTCGAAAACATTATATGCGAGGGCCTGCTGGAGAGCTGACCCTCTAAAAGATTGTAGGTGAGGGCCTGCTGGTGAGCTGACCCTGTAAAACATTATGGTTGAGGGCCTGCTGGTGAGCTGACCCCCAAAAACATTATATGCAAGGGCCTGCAGGTGAGCTGACCCTCTAAAAGATTGTAGGTAAAGGCCTTCTGGTGAGCTGAACCTCTAAAACATTACATGCAAGTAGCTGCAGGGTTGAGGGCCTGCTGGTGAGCTGACCCCCAAAAACATTATATGCGAGGGCCTGCAGGTGAGCTGACACTCTAAAAGATTGTAGGTGAGGGCCTGCTGGTGAGCTGAGCATCTAAAATTTTATAGGTGAGGGCCTGCAGGTGAGCTGACCCACTAAAAGAATGTAGGTGAGGGCCTGCTGGTGAGCTGACCCTCTAAAACATTATATGCGAGGTTCTGCAGGTGAGCTGATCCTTTGCAACATTAGGAGCGAGTGCAGACTAATAAGCATGTTGATATGATGGAAGCGGCGGAGGAGGAGGATGAGAAAAGGAAGATTGAACCATATACTCTATTTAGTGGTGGAAGGGGTGCATGGGAATACAGTGTATTCAATACACCATAAAAGCCACATTTAGAGTGCCTTTATGTTCAGCCGCTTTCCTCTGGTGGAGTAGAGCAGTCAGGGGCAATGCAGGCCTTGTTGATTTTTATAGGAGTCACCCTGTCAGCATTTTCAGTTGACAGGTGGATGTGCTTATCAGTTATTATTCCCCCAGCAGCACTAAATACCCGCTCTGACAAAACACTGGCGGTGGGGCAGGCCAGCACCTCTAAGGCTTAGAGCGCCAGTTCGTGCCACATGTCCAGCTTGGACACCCAGTAGTTTTAAGGCACAGAGGGATCATTGAGGACTCCTTCACCACCTTCCAAAAATTTCCCCCCCCTTGTGACACTAGGCCGCGCATCAGGGTGAGGGTGCTGGCGGGTGTCATAAAACTGTCCCAGGCTTTGGAGAGTGTTGCCCTGCCTCTGTTGGAACTGCTGTGTGTTCCCCTCATCTCCCCTCCTCGGTTGCCCAAGGTACTACGGACTCTGCCACCAGCGTTGTCAGCTTGAAGTTTTTAGAGCAATTTTTCCACAAGGACCTTCTGGTATTGCACCATTTTGCTCATCCTCTCCACCACAGGAATGAGAGATAATAAGTTCTCTTTGTATCGGGGGTCAAGAACGGTGAACAACCAGTAATCCATGTTGTCTGAAATGCGTAAAACGTGTGGGTCACGGGAAAGGCAGCCTAACATAAAGTCACATATCTGGGCATTGCTACTGTGAGGAGGCACATATCTGGGCATAACTACTGTGAGGGGCACATATCTGGGCATAACTACTGTGAGGGGCACATATCTGGGCATAACTACTGAGAGTGGCACATATCTGGGCATAACTACTGTGAGGGGCACATATCTGGCCATTGCTACTGTGAGGGGGCACATATCTGGGCATAACTACTGAGAGTGGCATACAATAGAAAGAAATTCCGCGGCACTTCCAAGGCGTAAAATAAAGACTTTTTTTATTTACCAGACAGCAACGTTTCGATCCTTCTCTCTGGGATCTTTCTCAAGCAGTGACAAAACGTAGACGAACAGATACAGTAATTTGGGTGATGTATACCTGGATGTGTCAGGAACTGGGATTGGTGGTTTTTGTTGGGACAAAATCTTATTCCCCGTAATCTAGAGGATGTAGCTATCATTTTGTCATGTTAACCCCCAGGGATGGGTGTTCACTGACAGTGATGGCAATTCGATACTGTGGACTTGTGTCACATACACAGGATTCACAGATACGACTCCTCGTAAGACTAGGGGTATATACTATGTACTCAAGGCCGGTTGGTCCTATACAATATATTGATTATCGAAGGTGTTAATATAACGTCCTTCAAACTATGGATTGGGTTTCCTGATATTCCTAAATATACTTAGCTACAATCCACCTCTCCCTGATCTGATGTCACATCCTTGATATACTCCCCTCTGCTGGTTCTGAGATATGCTGCGACCTTGCCCATGCCATGTGGTGTATGCCGTGACTGGTCGGTACCTACTGACGGGTACTGACCTCCATAGAGACGCTTGCGCTTCACTTGATAGCTGGAGCGCAGATGTGCTCTTATGGGACGTTTCCCATGCAAGTTGACGTCCTGCGCTCCACGCTGGAACGCATGACGCTACTTCGAGAAGGGGCGTGAACTAAGACATTACGACATGAGCGATCATGTGATCAAAACATGGATCACATGATGAGCTGGTTCTTTAAGGTCCTTGGACATGCGCAGTTACAACAGCGGTACGCTGAATTCCATGTGGTCTGCTTCCCACCTTCATTCAAGGACCTTCCTGGATTATAAGTGTTTTTAACAGGTACACCTGCACATTCACTATTGTTAAATCATGATCAGATTGATATAATCATGAATCATGTCGATTTTTATCTTTATTTTATCACAAAGTGTTATTTTTGATGTAAAATGTATGTCTCATATATATGAGACACACGATGTACACAGGTTATATTTTCACTGGTTGGAGTTATGTATTTTGATTATGTCACATATATATATTAATTGAGATATCTTGATTGATTAATTATGCTAAGCTGTATAAAAAGCCCTCAACACTAGTATGTTTTGTCACTGCTTGAGAAAGATCCCAGAGAGAAGGATCGAAACGTTGCTGTCTGGTAAATAAAAAAACGTCTTTATTTTACGCCTTGGAAGTGCCGCGGAATTTCTTTCTATTGTATGCCTTGTAAGGCGGACCGCCTTCACAGCCGCTGGCACTCCGCCTGAACCTTTTTTCGCTGTGCGGCTCCTGTTGCTCTTTTCCTGTATACTGTGAGTGGCACATATCTGGCCATTGCTACTGTAAGGGGGCACATACCTGGGCATATTACTCTGAGGGGGCACAGCTGGGCATATTACTGTGAGGGGGCTCAGCTGGGCATATTACTGTGGGGGGACACATATCTGGGCATTGCTACAGTGAGGGGCTATATAGCACCCGATGACGCGTTCTGGCCAGCCAATCACTGTAATGCCAGTAACCAACAGGGCAACGGCATTACAGTGAGGGCAGTACTTACCTGCACGTTTATTGGCTGCGTAGCAACCAAGAAACGTGCGGGGAGGAGACTCGAGCATTGCGCTCGAGCACATGCGGTATTCGGCCGAATACCGCCATGTGCCGAGCATTCTCGATTAACACTAGAGTTTACACATGTGACAGGAAGAGGAATAGTTCTGACCCCATCCACAGTGGAGGTAATGTCCCATCCATAACCCAGGCCAGCAACCTGGTATAGGACATGACGGCTGTAGAAGAGGAGCGTCATGTGACCAGGTCCCAGAGTGTCATCTGCAGGCGAGATACCACTAGGACTATCTGTTAGCATTATCAACCCTATTGAACTAGGTGTATTTCCTGGTAGGGTTGATCATGCTGAGTAAAATGATACCCTTCTTTTTCTGTAGGACCAACTGCTGACAAAATATATTACTTGTTATATTTATGCATATTAACCATTTAGAGCACCGAATAGCTAGACGTGGCACTTGGAGCACAAGTTATGCTTTGCCCTGATTGACAGGGCTAGACCACTCTTCTAGCCCTGTGTTCTCATGTTCTTTGCACTTGCGCAGTGGATCTGATGCTACTTTCCAAACCCATCAGATCAACAGTGCAAACGCCAAGTCACTGAGCCAAATCAGCACTTGCACAATGAATCTGCTACAGCTTCCCAAGCAACTTCTGATCCACGGCACAAGCGCCAAGTCATTGAGCTTACTTGGCACAGATGCAAGAACACAGGGCTAGGCGAGAGGTCTAGTCCTGTCAATGAAAGGGGAGGGAGGAGTGTGCAGGGCACAGGGGCATAGTGTTAGCGGTGCTCTGAGCACTATAGCCAGCCCCTTGGTGCTCGAAATGGTTAATCTGCATGAATATAATAAGTAATATATCTCGGCAGCAGTTCACCCTAAAGAAAAATGAAAGGTATAATTTTACTCAGCATGATCAACCCTACTGGGCAATATGTTTGGTTTAATATGGTTGATCATGCTGACATCAAATTATACTTGGACATCTGCTGCCCTGGTGGATACTACAACACACCCATCCAGGATATGACTAGCCTGGTGCTTGCCCCTCCACTCTGTTCCTATCTTCTGTAGGAGAGTGGCCATACTTCTCTTCTCGTTGCAGTGCTATGGAGTAGGAGAACCAATCTAGAATACTTCATCATGGGGGCCCTCCGTAGCTGTAGGGATTGCCTCTGGGGTATGTTTACCTTTGTATCCATATTTGTTGTTTGGAGGGCTAACAATGACAGACAATATAAATCTTTATTTATACGGCACCAACAGATTCTGTAGCGATTTACAATCCAAGGGTTAAAGTACAAACAGTCAGAAATAACATAGGAACAAGTAAAACAAGAGGAATGAGGGCCCTGCTCGCAAGAGCTTACAATCTATGAGACGATGTGCTGCCCGCCCATAGCATTATAATAAAAAGGACAACTGTTAGTATTAACATAAGATCTGCCAAGGCTGGGGGAAAAAAAATGTGCAATTTTGCCTCCAAACTAAAAATTGGGTACTATAGTAACATACGTCCCAACCATCCCGGATCCGGCGGGACAGTCCTGGATTTCAGTGGCTGTCCCGCTGTCCCAGTATGGGGAAGGTAAGTCCCGCTCTGAAGCAGCTTCCATAGGAAGCATAGACAGTTGCCTTTAGTGATGAAGCAGAGAGCCGTCGCCGACTTCGGCTCCCTGCTCCATCATTCCTCCCCCCTGTCGGTGCTCCACACCTCTGGTCTATGTGGGGGGCGGGGCTGGCCGGCAGTCAGCCTCTGCTCCTCCTCCTCCAAAGACCAGAGCAGCCGATGTCCTGCTGCTGCTGCTAGGAACAAGGTAAGTATGTGGTGTTTATTTATTTTTACTTTCTGTGAGGGGGCACATAACAGGGCATGTTATTGGGGGCACAGCTGGGCATATTAGTGCGAGTGTGCACATATCAGGGCATCGCTACTGTGAGGAGGCACATATCTGGGCATAAGTACTGTGAGGGGGCACATATCTAGGCATAAGTACTGTGAGGGGGCACATATCTGGCCATTGCTACTGTTAGGTGGCACATATCTGGCCATTGCTACTGTTAGGTGGCACATATCTGGGCATAATTACTATGAAGAGTCACATATCTGGCCATGGCTACTGTTAGGGGGCACATATCTGGGCATAAGTTCTGTGAGGGGGCATATATCTGGGCATAACTACTGTGAGGGGGCACATATCTGGGCATAACTACTTTGATGGGCACATATCTGCCCATTGCTACTGTGAGGAGGCACATATCTATCTAGGCATAAGTACTGTGAGGGGGCACATATCTTGGCATTGCTACTGTGAGGAGGCACATATCTTGGCATTCCTACTGTGAGGAGGCACATATCTGAGCATAACTACTGTGAGAGGCACATATCTGGGCATAACTACTGTGAGGGGCACATATCTGAGCATAATTACTGTGAGGGGGCACATATCTGGACATAACTACTGTGAGGAGGCACATATTTAGGCATAAGTACTGTGAGGAGGCACATATCTGGGCTTAACTACTTTGAGTGGGCACTTATCTGGGCATAACTACTGTGAGGGGGCACATATCTGGGCATAACTACTGTGAGGAGACACATATCTGGGCATAACTACTTTGAGTGGGCACTTATCTGGGCATAACTACTGTGAGGGGGCACATATCTGGGCATAACTACTGTGAGGAGACACATATCTGGGCATAACTACTGTGAGGAGGCACATATCTGGGCTTAACTACTTTGAGTGGGCACTTATCTGGGCATAACTACTGTGAGGGGGCACATATCTGGGCATAACTACTGTGAGGAGACACATATCTGGGCATAACTACTGTGAGGAGGCACATATCTGGGCATTGCTACTGTGAGGAGGCACATATCTGGGCATAACTACTGTGAGGGGCACATATCTGGGCATAACTACTGTGAGGGGCACATATCTGGGCATAACTACTGTGAGGGGCACATATCTGGCCATTGCTACTGTGAGGGGGCACATATCTGGGCATAACTACTGTGAGTGGCACATATCTGGCCATTGCTACTGTAAGGGGGCACATACCTGGGCATATTACTGTGAGGGGGCACAGCTGGGCATATTACTGTGAGGGAGCACAGCTGGGCATATTACTGTGAGGGGGCTCAGCTGGGCATATTACTGTGAGGGGGCACAGCTGGGCATATTACTGTGAGGGGACACATATCTGGGCATTGCTACAGTGAGGGGCACATATCTGGCCATAACTACTGTGAAGGAGGTACAATGTGGGCATAAATACTGTGTGGTGACATAAAGGGGGAATAATTACTATATGGGGGCATTTTGGGGTCTGGTTAAGATTAGGTGTTATGTTTTTGGGTGGAGTTAAAGGCGTGGCCTAGGAGGGTGGAAAAAATTTGCCGCTCGGCACATTGTGTTGCTCTTCGTTCGTTTGGAAAGTTGGGAGGTATGCAGTAAAGCAATTAGGGACATTTTTCTTGAGATTTGCTTTCAAACATATCCCAAGGTAATCACTTTTCTAATGTGCCCTGCTTAAAATGTCATGCCAGCTCGGTGATTTGGATGCTCCGTCCTGGACCCATCGCTTCCATTTTGGATGTAAATCATACTGGTGATCAGCGCATCATCAGGATAAATTCAATTCACTGAGAAACCAAATTTCATCATGCTTCGTGGTAGCGAATCGATCTAGCCTTAAATAGTGTACTGAAGATCTCGGCCAAAGTCCCGTGCACGGTGACGTATGACGTCACCACGCCTGCTGGAGTGATGATGACGTCATCTCGGGCCACGCGAGATTTTGTGCCAAAACTTCAAGCAAGAGGCCGGTGGGCCGGCCCGTCGCGTGCAAATGGATTGGGTAAATATTATTTTTTATTTTACACTGTATTATTCCCCTCAGATGCCGCCTTCAGCTGTGAACTATGAAATGATGAAAAGATGCGCAATCGCCACTCCCTGTCATTGCACCAACTACTTACTGTACAAAGAAATGCGCTTCGTGATGAAGTCATTTGTTACTAAGCAGATTTTTTTGTAAAATTCGGTGAAGCAGTCAAATCAAATTTTACAAAACGTCACTCATCTCTAGATCATACCATACATCTAACACGTGATCTATCCCCGCCTGACTCCAATCCCAATGGACTCGTCATCAGTAACAATGTCATGCACATGGACTGTAGTGCTGCTTCCCCACAGCGCATGCGCAGACTTTAAAGACCTCAAAGTGGTATCCTGACAAATAGTTTTCATGGCACATCCACCAGATATTCTAAGAATGTCATAATAGTTGTGGTCTGACATCGGGACCCCATTAAACCGTAAAAGGTCTCTAGGTCTCTATTCACAACAGGAGTGGACACCACAGATGTGACTTTATTGCCGTGTGAATCCGAAAGTGGAAAGTACATACACTGTAAAAGGGTTGTCTGGTTTGGCAAAACAGCTTTCAAATACCTTATGTAATTAACATAGAGTTAAGTTCCCCATGTAGGACCCTCATCAGCTTAGAACGGACGGTGAATACTAGGTCTCTCTGACTCTGGAGGACCCAGAACATCCATTCAAAACTGGTGTAAAGGGAAACTGGCTTAGTTGCCCATAGCAACCAATCAGATTCCACCTTTCATTATCCAAAGGAGCTCGGAAAAATAAAAGGTGGAATCTGATTGGTTGCTATGGGCAACTAAGCCAGTTTCCCTTTACACCATTTTTCATAAATCTCTCTGAATAAATACAATAAACACTGTGTAAAAGTGGTGGACTTGGGTTCTTTGGGCAACTTAGAGGAAATTATTCTGTGGATCCAAGCCCTAAATCATCAATAAAGTCTATAGTCTATGGCTTCAGAGACTGGGCCCACCGGAGGACCCTCTAGTTCTCGGGTGGGCCAGACAGACCCTGCTGTTTAATGCTTAATTTCTTCTGTGGTGGCTTTGAAGATGAATGAAACCCTTGCTTTCAGTTACACCATGGTCCTCAAGACACCCAGGGTTTAACGCATTGTCATTGAGACATTGACCCATCGAACAAAAAGGAATTGTCCAAAGTGGACAACCCCTTTACCTGACATTGAACCGATGCCCGGCAGTCACCTCCAGTAATAATTCAGCAGGATATGGGATATTTACCACCAGTGTCTGGGGCACAATCTCTGCATTAAGCGGCTTGTAGCCTATAATTAGTGTTTATTTGAGAAGGAGCCGGCCATATTTTAATCACCCGCCAAGGCTAATGAGCAGAGGATAGCAGAATGTATGGCTGCGGGCTGATTGTTCCCCTGTGTGTTTGGTATAAAGAGGCTTTACATGTATGCCACCTATTAAGTCTTGATATATGACAGCATATAGGAGCTGATCAAGCCTATTAAAAGCATATGCCCGAGTCCCAGCAAGATGCCGAAGTGATTTCTTCCAAGAAGAAAACATAGCAAGCTTTGTCCGTTCTTAAGACTTAATTGTATAAACCGCAGAAGTGCAGAATGAACAATGGAAACCTTTGTCCCGCTGAGATGTCTCAGGGAAGA